>NC_143013.1:17998922-18116422 GCF_055824585.1 Amblyomma mixtum
GCTGGTGACCGGCGCTCTCCGCTCGAACGGCGATGTCGTAAGCTTTGCTGAATGTGAGGTCCTTCTCAGCGAACAGGCGCTGCTGCAGTGACTCGTCACTCAGTCCGCACACAAATCTGTCGCGTAACATCACGTCCAAGGGAAGCATGGTGGTGTTAGCAGAAGAAGCTGCGTCTCCCTCCTGCCCGGTAGCTGTTGTCGACAGCGTTCCAAAATTGCAGTCGGCAGCGAGCTTCTTGAGCGCGGCTACGTAGGCGCTCACAGTTTCTCCTCCCAGTTGATCTCGTCGTTGGAAGCGAGCCCGGCTGTAGACCTCGGATGGCCTTGGGTCGTAGTGCTTTTGCAGCGCTTTTACGATGTCGTCGTAAGACACTGCCGCTGGTGTGCTTGGCTGAATAAGGGCGCAGACAGTATCGTAGGTCTGCTCCCCGCACAGCGTCAGCAGGTTGGCCCTCTTCAAGGCTGGGTCTGTGATGTTGTTAGCTTCAAAGTAGAACTGAAGGCGTCCAACCCACGATGACCACGATGAGCCGTTGAACTCTGGTATCTGATTGGGAAACCCTTGCGTAGCCATGGCTTGTCAATAGCGTTGCGTAGCGCGGGTCGAATCCACTTTCTCGTCGCCACTGTCGTGTCCGGTCGCTGTGTTGAATGCAGCGAAAGACGCACACGGTACCTTAAGACTTCGTTTATTTAAAGCCGATGAGGGTGCGACCAGCGTCGACCGAGGCAGGAGCCGAACTGGCCGCCCGAAGAAAGGAGGGAGGGGAGAAGCGTCCACGGGAGGGAGTGGCTTCCCAAAACAGGAGGAGGATGCGGGGGCGCACCATGGGGGGGCATCTGGCGACAGCGTGCGACGAGGGGCAAGTGGTCGTTAGGAGGAGGATGCGAGTGGTCGTTAGGAGGAGGATGCGGGGGCGCACACACACAAAAGCAATAAGGGGACACAACACCCTATATATAGCATTCATTGGTTATGAGAAAGCATTTGACTCAGTTGAAACCTTAGCAGTCATGTAGACATTGAGGAATCAGGGTGTAGAATAATCAATGTGAAAATACTCAAAGATATCTATAACGACTGCACAGCTACCATAGTACTTCATAAAGTCGCAATAAAATTCCGATACGGAAGGATGCCAGGCAGGGAGACAAGATCTCGCCGATGCTGTTCACGGCCTGTTTACAGGAGGTGTACCGAGGCCTGGATTGGGAACAGTTGAGGATAAGAGTTAACAGAGAATACCGAAGTAATTTGCGATTTGCTGATGATACTGCCTTGCTTAGTCACTCAGGAGATGAGCTGCAAAGTATGATCAATGAATTGACAGGCAGAGCAGAACTGTAGATCCTAAAGTTAACATGCAGAAAACGAAAGTATGTTCAACAGTCCCGCAAGGAAACAGGAGTTCACAATTGGTAGCGAGGTGCTGGAAGTAGTAAGAGAACATGTCTACTTGGGGCAGGTATACTGACCGCTGATTCGGATCATGAGAGGGAAATAACAAGAATCAGAATGGTTTGAAGCGCATTAGCACGTTCTCTCAGATCATGAATGGCAGTTTGCCAATATCCCGCAAGAGAAAAGTATACAAGTACACAGGTACTCATCTACGGGGCAGAAACGTGGATGCTAACAAAAAGGGTTCAACTTATAGGTTAAGGACAATGCAGAGAGCTACGGAAAGAAAAATCATAGGCGTAACGTTAAGAGAACGGAAGCGGGCAGAGTGGGTGAGATAACGAAAGCGGGTTAATGACATCCTAGTCGAAATCAGGAGGAAGAAATGGGCTTGGGAAGGGCATGTAATGCGAAGGCAAGATAACCGGCGGTCGTTAAGGGTAACGGAGTGGATTCCAAGGGAAGGCAAGGTGGCAGGGGGAGGAAGAAAGGTAGGCGGGCGAATGAGATACGCAGCTGGCAAAGGACAGGGTTAATTGGCAAGACATGAGAAAGGCCTTTGTCCTAAAAATGGTAAATTATTTTTTAGAGCGCAGCCCTTTGGCACCCGTTTCTGCGTTTCGTGGCGTCACCGTTGTAATCAGCAGTGGGCACCTTAGTCGCGCTTTAAGCTGCGAAACCAATGCAGCGGGAGCTTGGAAAGCAGAAGGCAAAATTAGTAAATTGGTTTTTGAGGAAATGAAATGGCGCGCCATATGTCTCACACATCTCGATGGACATCTGAACCAGCTAGAGGGAAGGCGCATAACTGCCCTCTTGGAACAGTGGACACCTGAACCGTGCTTTAAGCTAAGTGGCGGTAGTGACAGATGTGCACTGCATGCGCATTGACAACGTTGTGCCAGAAACGCGGCGCTGAAGACAGGCTTTCGCCGTTCGTTGTGTTCATTGGCGTTGACAACGTTTTACACTCCGATCATTTTAAGGAAAGGAAATGCGCATAACTGGCTCCCTGGGACAGTGAACGATACGCGCGATGCAGTCGTTCGTAGTACAGCGTTCCGGTCATATGCGCCGACTGCGGGGGGGCTGGAGGGCTCGAGTTCGTCACTCGTTCATCATTAACACAAAGTTCACGTGAGCCACTGCCACATATTTTTTTTTTATTCGATCATGCCAAGTACCTTAAATGACTTGAACCACCTTCCCGTAGACATTGTGTAACTAAGGTTTTTTTAGAGCGCAGCTCTTAGGCGCCCGTTTCTGCGTTTTGCGGCGTCGCCGTTGGCGTTGTAACCAGCAGTGGACACCTTAGTCGCGCTTTAAGCTGCGAAAGCAATGAAGCGGGAGCTTGGAAAGCAAAGGCGCATAACTGCCCTCTTGGAACAGAGGACACCTGAATCGTGCTTTAAGCTACGTTGCGGTAGACAGATGTATGCTGCATGCGTTGGCATTGGCAACGTTGTGCCATTTTAAGGAAAGGAAGTGCGCATAACTAGCTCCGTGTGTCAGTGGATGCCTGAATCGCGCTTGTAGGCACGTGGGCTGATGAGGGAGAGATGTGGGCTGCAGGCATTGACAACGTTGTGCCAGAATCGCGGCGCTGCAACCACAGGCCGTCGGCGTTCGTTGTGTTCATTGGCGTTGGCGTTGTCAACGTTTTACACTCCGATCATTTTTACGAAAGGAAGTGCGCATAACTGGCTACCAGGGAAAGTGGACGCCTGAATCGCGCTTATAGGTACGCGGGGAGCTGAGAGAGAGATGCGGACTGCATGCGTTAACGCTGACAACGGTGAGCGAACTCTCGCGATCAACCATTAACTGTCACCTGCTAGGGTGGCAGGGTGGTTGGGGACATTAATATACACATAAATACAAACAGGAATTTCTTACCACTTATGCGGGAGAACATCCCGTTCCTCTCGCTCGAAACGCCTCCCACGCCTGTGACAACCTCGCGAAATACTTGCGCAGACCTCTTCATTGAGAACCAGGCATTGGTGCAGCAAGTCGAGCTTATATTTATCTATTACTCCGGCCGCAAAGCTTCCTTCATGACAAACAAGAACTGTTAGTGGAGTGTTTCTTGAAGAATGGAAATGTGTGAAAAATAAGTTGTCTGTAACCGTACATACATGTATTGCTCGAATTCTTCGCCTCAATCTATCGAAAAGCTGAAACAGCTGATGAGCTGCGCTCGAATTTCGCATTAGAAAGTAACGTAATCGTCGGCAATTTTTTTTTCGCCAGTCACTGCCTGCAATTTTGTTTCGTGATTTGATTTAGTTTTCTTCAAAAGTAGCCCGTTTTATTATTTTTTTTGGCATGATACGTTTTGCTCATGTTTGCAAGGTGTCCTAGTTTATTGGTCGAAAATTTGTACTACTTCCGTTACGCCGTGACCAGCTTTGCTAATGATTTTGTTTCGTATTGCGTTTGTTCGGTAACATTCCCGCTGTTTGTTTTTTACGATTTATGTAAACCCAATCCCCTCTATAATGCTTCGACGACTGGGGTATAGGAAAAAAAATAAATAAAAATCCAAAGTTGGCCAAAACAGCAGAGCACGTGAGCGCGGCGCTACGCCACTTCGTCATTGTTAATTTCGGGTGCTGAGAAAAAAAGTAGTAAAACCAATTGCAGATCTCTTTTTTCCAGTCATCAGGCAACAATATATAAACAATTGAAATAAATTTAAGTGATCGAGCAGCCACGCTTTCTTCGATCTTACAAGAAATTATAGTGAACTATACAAGAAATCAACCATTCCATTTCGCCAGCGTAACTGGCGACCAGGCGCCATCTTTCATATGTTAAATAATATCAGCTATGCGAGATCGGCACACACTATCTTAAACACCATATTTAGGGTACCTAAAACCGGGAATCATTTTTGATGTCAATCCGTGTTACGACGCTATCTATACACTTTTAGAATCTGATTCCTCTACTCTACCACTTGGTTCTGGGGTTCCTCAAGGATCAGTACTCAGCCCCCTTACTTTTTTTTATCTTCTACATTGCTGTGAATTGCAGTTCCTCTCTATAACATACTCTGTATCCTGAGAGTAAAACAAACAACTCTCTTGCCGAGGAGCATGCCTGGAGGAAGGGGGAGGGCGAATGAAAAAGAGGATCCCCCCCCCCCCCATCACGCCATAACGTCACTAGCGCCTCTAGCGGGAGGAGCGCGGCGCGCCGTGCCAAGCGGCCGCCGTTACCCGACGAGCAGAGTTGGTAGCCCGTCTCTTGCTCCTGGTATGACGGCACACTGTGACGTCACTAGGTATGGTATTCCGTCAGGGGTCATTGTAAAGGTCAAACGTGCCGCTACGCGAAAGGCCGTTCTTGGGAGTAGTATTGCTTTCGCAATAAAAACGGCGCCTATGGTTCCAGTAGTGTCATCCGCGCGCGCGCGTGGTTGCATGGTGCCATACAACGTCGCTGGATTTCATTGCGGCCGGTTGTGTTTGCTCGTGCAGTTAACAGTGAGCCATCGTCTTCACTTTGACGTCGGCACCACCCGAAGTGAAACGTGGTCGTCGGCGCAAATACGCAAACGCCGAAGAAGCACGACAGTGTTTGTAATGCTTTCGCATTCCTACACGTAAGCTAATTCTGCGGACTTCAAAATCTTCGAAACACCGAGGACGCCTAAATCCACATTCGGCTCCTGAGTCGCTGGAGTTCTCTCCTTTAATGTGCAACAACTTTCATCCTGATAACACAGCACTTATTCGTCACCAAGCATGCATTGTATTGAAATCGGTCGAAAACGAGAATATGCCCTCAGCCCTGCGCATTTCATTCATACAATGAAGCCAAACAGCTAGGCATGCCGCTGTTATCTAAACGTTTGGTCATGGCGAGAAGAATTATCTGGCCGTGAAACAGACACATGAAACATAGAAAACAAAAATTCGTATTTGTGTTACACCTGTTGAATGCCTGACGTAAAGCGTGACGTCACAAAATCGCGTGCCATGACTAGGTAGGCCCATTCGGCACTGCAGCGGTTTTCCTTCAGAATGTGATCGCGACAGCTAGGGTAGGCCCTAGCTAGGGTGCCGCGGAACGCTGTGTCTGGGTCTGGCATGTCTGCTGCGTTCAAGCCGCTACACAGATAAGCTCTCATTGACGTTTTTTACCGACAGCGTTGTAGTAGTCACGAGCAGTAACCGGTCATGGGGCAGGCGTGTGGGGTAGACGGGCGTCACGGTCGGTCATCCATTCATTTAAAACGGTTGCCATGATAGAGATTTGGCTGACTTTCGTCAGGCATACCCATTTCAGCCGAAAGCTCTTCCAGCCGGTTTCCAGCTGGACGTGGAAGAGATTCCAGCGAATTGGAAGTACAAGTTTTCCAGCTGGAAGCGAGAACTATTCCAGCTGGACACAAGATATGGTTCAGCAATCCAGTTGGAATTTTTTTTTTGTAACCTAGGGGGGGGGGGGGGGGGGGGGGAAGCTAGACGGGAGAGCGCGGAGGACGCCATTTCACTATCGTAGCCACAATAATTTCACCGCGCAGAAATTTTGCTCCGTACGGGGTCATTTCTAAAAAACTTTCTACGCATACCTCATCAACTACAGTTCAGTCAACTATAAAATTTGCCGAAGAATCGTCACCCGTGGTGGTGCGAAATGCATGGCGCGAGTTGCCACAGCAGCTTATTGGAGCTCAGATATAAAGATACGAACATCTGATACCCGAGAAAAGTAACCTATCGTTTCGGATTCATCTCACGAGGGAGCTTCAAATCTACTCAGGAATGCCGACGTTTTGCGGGGCGCTAGCAATTTTGAGCCTAGCAACCGACAGATCGGTGCGGTGGTCTCATCAATGAACTATTCGCCTTCGCCAGCATCAGCGAATGCGAAACGCGATCTCGCGTCGCGTGCGCCGCCGCCGGCCAGAGCTAGCGCGCGGTCAGCGGAAAGTGGCCGCCGGCACAACTCTCGCCCTGGGCCGGATGCCTACGTGATCACAGCAGCGCATGATGAGGTGCCCGCACAGACTTCGCTTGCAAGCCCGGCGCGTAACGCGCACCGATAAGTGCGCGCCGCCGAGACAATGAAGTGCGCGGCCGATTAGCAATCAGCCGTCGATTTGCTGCCCCACCAACGCGGCGCCGCGCTATCGCTGACGGAACAATCACGCGCGCTTGACCGAGACCGTTAACGAGAAAACAAAGAGACGTCGTCGTCGCCGCTGATTGTGCCCACCTTTTTTTTCTCTTTTTCTCCGCTGGCGAGTTCTCCGCAATCCGGTCAGGGTAGCAGGATAGAAGATACAATTTGGCCTGTCGCGCTCCCATTTATGCTCGAAATAAGCACCACAGGTGGCGAGAAAACTTCCGGTTTGTCTCTCGTGATTGAGAGCAGGCCTAGAGCGTGCAGTAAATACGCGGGCATGTGGCTCAATGCCATGCGAAGCCTCTTCAAGACACTGCATCACAATGCTGCAGCATCTACTGCACTTTCTACACTGCTCGGACAGGAACACTTATCTCATTGCAGGTATAACTCCATTGTATACACCATGTAAAATTCACGCCATAAATCAACAACCCTTCGTTACCATACCATGTTAGCACTGCATTGGTCAGAACTACCAAGAACAAGCACGGCCAAGAAGGGACAGTGCACCTGTCACTTGTATCTGGCCAAGTCTCACCATACGTACCTCTGTCTATCCTTTGTAGTTTTAAACAATACCACGCTAGCACATCAGGATGCTTTCAGTCGTCAAACTGCTAGCTTTCTGTGCTTAACTTGAAATGCACTGGAGGGCTTCGAAGACAACTCTAATTGTCACATGTGGACATATACTGGAATGAACGGTCACAATGCAAAAAGTGATGTCCGTAACATGATCAAACAGGCCCGTGCAATTCTACAAAGGCTGCTGGTGTGCAAAGCAAGACTCAATAACTAGGGCATACTGCAAATGGCCAAGACCAATGTAAGTGCTGTCTATCATGAACTTTTGTACAAAAAGCATGGATTTAGATTATCAAGAAACTGAGCACAGGCTCGCAGTCCCACTGAACATGTAGGGGTGCTCAACAAAGATCATGCCAGACACGAAAGCTATGCCACCAACAGATGCTAGTAACAAAGTACCATAGATGAGCTGGTTAGTTCACTAACAATGCACTGGTTATTTCAGTAACAATGTACTGGTTAGTTCATTACCAATGTGATCATGCAAATGTTATGTCACAGACTAGGTTTGGCTTGATCAAGGAGTCACATGAAAACAAAAAAGCAATCAATGGTATGTTTCATAACTGCTGCTAACCACCACCAGCCATGAGTTCACTCTTCTGCACAGCTATTAGTGCCATTCATAAACAGCAAGTCTGTGCTGTGAGCAGGGCATGTTTTTACATCTGGATAAGCTTGGTGAAAAGCTGGATACTTTCCAAGGCATGAGCAAGCGTTATCATGATAAATTCAAAGCTTTCACTGATGTCCAAATAAAGCTGTCTAGAGACATTGAAGTTTGTTTATCCAGCCTTGCCACAGACACAGCATTGCATCCAATAATTGATAAAGATACTGTATGTTCTAACTTCACATGACAACAGCTCACTCATCCTGAGGTGATGTGTGGACAGTGTGATAATGCTGACTTTCCATACCTACTCTGTCTGATAAGGTTTCAGCAATTTCCATTGTTTTCAGCACTTAAGACAATAATATGGGTTCGTGACAACTTTATTCAACGTCTCTGCAGGCTTCACTATAACGCTTTTTTCATTTGGGGCTTCGACAAAGAAGGAAAATGAACATTATATTACAAAAATAGGCACTATAAAACAGGAGATGGGAACACAAATACTGCTCTTGTTCCAAAACAGATACGTACACAAACTAACTTCCAGATCAAGCTTTAGATCACAGACAAAAAAAAAAGAACGTCAAAAATGCGCCATAGCTAAGCTATCTTCACGCGGATGTCAAGTCACTCTGTGCAACCAACACTTGACCGAGCAATCTTAGCATAAGTGAGGAAAGTGGCAAGAATGCAGCAAAACAAAACGCACACTTGAACACAACCTCAGCAACAACATGGCAACTGTCTCAGTTGCGACTGCTCAACAGCCTTAATTTGCATAAATTAGAAAGGAACGACAAAGTAAATAAAGGTGCCTGCAGCATGAACCTTCAACACAAGCTCGCTGGCAAGCATTTTCCTGCAGCATTCAGCGTTGGAGCTTAGAGAAGTAATGGCGGGAATGACAACCGGTTAAGTCTAGCATGATCTGTTGTGGGCAACCCTTGGTGACTAACGGTACCGGAGACAGCCACAAACAAACTTTGTGCACTTCTGCCTTTGGCACACACCAAGCCTAACCAACCTGCCGAACACTTGCTGACTGCACTTTCAAGTGCCGCTCATTACAGCCAAAGAGTTAAAATGCCCGGTGAGCTCTAAAATACACAGACGCTGTGGCCACAACCTCTTGAACACGTCCTCTTCAGTTGTTAAATAAGGCAAGCTTCATGCATGAACACCGTAACATCTGGAAAACTTGATGTTCGAAGGAAGTGACTAAGCCTTTGTAGCTGACATGGCAGACACCTCATGGTGCAAGTAAAGACATCAAGAGTACCAGCTAAGAAGTGAAAGTAACAAAAATCAATATGTCAAGTGCTCGTCCTGTTGTGCTGGTAGTAACTAAGCTTACTGGTGCACAACTGTGATAGAGTTCGGTTAAACACTGACAGGACACTGAAAAGGCAGAGCGCACAGCTGATCAGCCTTACCATGAGCACCCTTTGTCTTCTGCCGTTCAGCTAACTCCACAAGATATTTCGTTCAGCTTCCTACTTCAGACCTGCACCCTGCGCAATGCTAAGCTATTATTCTTTCTTTGCTTCCCTGCTGAGGCAATCACAAATTCAGTTTTTCTGACATGCACATCTTTTGTCATCTGCAGTTTTACAGAAAGAGCGCAAGTGAGGATTGCTTTGAATAGTTGTGCACTGCTTCCTCGAAAAGGATGTCATGCTCATATGATGCCTGGCATGCAATCACTGCCAGCTGCTTTCATTCTAGAGCAACCGATAAATCCACAAATGCGATTCAGAGTATAATTGCCTCATAGCTAATGACAGCATTCTCGTTCATTATTAAGCCAGATAGACAGGTACAGCTGCAAGTAGGCAGAGTGGGAGGGCTTGCTGCTGTTATGCCATGGCAGGTGTATTTTTGCTAGACAGTGATATAGTACACAGACACTGCTACACGATGCCTAGAAGAATGGCCGCACCTCTGTATCCAGGTACAAAGCAATGCTGCAGTAAAAAAAAAAGATAGTGCTAAAGCTTTATTATCTATGTTACAAGTCTGCGTGCGTTTTTTTTCTTCTGTACAAAAACCGATAGCACGGAGAAAATGATGGCACTTGACAGACCTCTCCATCTCTAAAGACTGACACTATGTACAGGCATGAGGGGAATCGAAATCTGTTATATATATACATGCAGGTGTGACCTTTCCAAGAAAACAACACTGCTTAAGCAACTACTACGCACTTTTGTTGCAAACCAAGAGTATGGGAAATATTTAACACACTCAAATTGTACTTTTTAAGAAACTTCAAAAAGGGGAGAGGGTGTGCAACTGCTTTGCACCTGAGAAATTATCAGAACAAAAAGTTGAATCAACTGTGGAATTAAATAGTAAGCATTGCTGGCCATGTCCACTGCCATGCTAGAACTTGAGAGTAAAGAACGGTGCTCAGCGAAGGCAGATTCAATGCACTACAGCTACACCTCAAAGCTAAGGTTCATTATTTGAATGATAAATATAAAAGCTGGAAGCAAACTAACGACTCCAATAGGTTAACTGTCCTATGGCTCAGACAACTAATCAAACACAGATAAAAGTATCACACGTTCAATGCATCATTGGCTGGACAAGTAAAACCTCTGAAGCTACAATGCTGAGCTCTCAACCCATTTCAAACAGCTCCAGTTACGAAGGGCACGTAATGCACCAATGAACCCAAGATGGCACAGGAAAATGAACAGCAGGATTAATATTTTGCCAATGCAGACACCCGCCAAAACTCATTGCACACGAAAGTGAAAACTTACGAACATAGTTATACAAGCACCCGTTCTATGAATGGCTAAACCGTCTAAGGATTTTACTTGCAGGTACAGGGTTGTGCTAACAAACACACATACACAGTGTGCAGCACCCATTTTCGCTGCCAGCGACATTTCTGAACTTCCATGCTTCAATATCAGAAGGTGCAACACTAAGACTGGCATATCAGATCTCTTCCGTGCAAAAGCAGATTCCTCCATTTCATACCTTAGCTGAATAAGCCTGCAGGGAATTGAAGTAAAATTGGGGAGAATTTCCCACATAAACTGAAACATGGAAGGTGAGAGTACGCTTAGTGGCACTCGGCCCCATTGTTCGGTCAAGGTTCTTCATATCGACCAGCATCTAGCAAACAAACATCAGAACAGGTTAAGTTCTCAACAACTGAACACACGTTTTCTACTTCCCAACAGTGGCAGTGGCCCCAGTAGGGAGGTAAATCCTGCTCAAACCTGCATGCCGATTGCCCATTCACAAAAAGCAGACAAGAAAGTGAAGCTGAAAGCATTCTGCAAGGCAGCGCGATGCATTCATGTGGGCAACATGCCGGCTCGCATGATGTGTCAACACAGCACTGACCATGTTCATAAGTCTCAATGCTGCCTGCTTGCTGCATGAAATCTGCATGAAAACGAGTCACACCGCCACATTGCATGCACAAACGCTTGCCTCGTGGCTGTGAGAAGTTGCACAAAAAAAGGAGAGGAGGGGGGCAGGCAAATGATTAGAAGTTGGAACAACCTAGTGAGACCTAAGTAAGAAGTTTGTACTTACAAGGGAAGGCAAGCCAATCTCTGCACATCGGATGGGGGGGGTTTAAAAGCAAGCGACAGTGTGTGCTTCAAAATCTGTATACACGCGCGCGCACATACTCACACACATGCACACACATACCACTGAAACACATTGAAGCTGCCTATGGACCCGTGGAAAGCACGTCCTTTGACGGTGTGTCTCCGCTGTGCAGCGTCACAACCAGAAAGAACAATGACTCGGGCCGACGTCTCGCACTGGCTCTCTGGTGCCCGATGGTAGTGATGCAGGCAGCCTAGGCCGGTCACAAGAGCCCCAGCCTCCTCATGGAGTCTCAGCCGTGGCCGTGAAGTAGGACAGGGTTGGGTAGAAGCCCATGAGAATGGCCAGCACAAGGATGCACAGCGGGATTATTGAGCAGGCCGACGTCTGTAGGAAAAAGAAAACACAAGCTGAAAGCCTTTGCTCTGCTTGTTCCATGCAGAGTGAAAACCCTTCCCTGTGTGTTCTATGCAGATTGAACCCCCCCCCCCCGTGTATTCTATGCAGAGTTAGAACCCCCCCCCCCCCTCATCTGTCCCATGCAAAGGTAGAACACCCCCCCCCCCCCCTCATCTGTCCCATGCAAAGGTAGAACCCCCCCATCTGTCCCATGCAAAGGTAGAACTTCCACGACATGTCTTTCAAAAAAGCAGGATGAAAGACAAAACACATTATGCCATAGAGTTTGTCAACACTGAATTGTAACATGCTTCCACCCTGGCTTCAGTAAAATGCATGTTCCAGATGGATGCCTCATGCACCACTGACCGTCTTGGACTGGTAGAGCAGCAGCTGGCGCTCATCACTGACAGCCTTGAGCTCTTGCTGGAGCTGTGCTTTCTCCAGGGCACAGACTGAGTACTTCTCCTTCAGCAGGGCCAGCTCCTCAGCCGACTCCTGCAGCTGCAGGGAGGGGGGGGGGGGGGGGGGGGGGAGGAACGGAAAAGAAATGTAAACCGATTCTGGGCAAACCTAAGCATGTGTTGCATTGACAGGTGCCCAAATGCTTTGAAGGTGTATGTACGTTTGCACAGAGTTCATCTACAGAACATAACTTTTTTCTGACATGAAACAGCACAATTGAGCAGTTAAATCAACAAAACCTAAAACAGAAATGTACCACACCAGGGTTGCAAAACAGCTGCACAGACATTACTTCAGCCTATGTGAACGAATTGTATCGTACACAGGATATACAGGGGCTAAAACAATAAACTTTTACTTACACATTTTTATACTGACAACTTTAAACATGGGTAATAAATTAGGGGTGCACAAATTATGCAAATAAATATAGTCTATGTACCTCAAAGACCACAATTTCAAATCCTTCCAAGCACTACATTTTTGACAGCTCAAATACACAGCCTTCACAGCATCAAAGAAACACTGAGTTCTGATGCAAAGTTTGCTTCAGTTTCATAAAATTTCCTCCACGAAGCCTGTGGAAAGGCCTCTCAAGAGTAAAGTCTCACTCTGCCCAACTCAACTAGAAAATAAAAGCTCAGTGAACACCACCAACGAGTTTGCCTCGCTTACCAAGTTTCCTGCCTTTAACTTCAGCTATTCTATGTAATAGCTATCGCAAGCTTCTATGCATTTAAATGTATATTTTGAACCGATTTGGCTACATTTTCTCTGCAGCTCAGCTCACCTGGTGCTTTGTAGTCTGGGCTTCATGGTGCAATTTCTGCAACTGCTCCGGCCAGTCGCCCCGGTCACCCGGTACCGAAGGTGGCGAGGAGTGCACGCTGAATGCACTACAGCTCTCCCGCAGACGGTCACACTCGGCAAGAAGCTTGGCATTTTCATCCCGTTGCCTGAAATTGATGAACAAATTTGCAGAAAAACGACCACGCACTGTAACTTGCCTTCTTGCCAGAACAACTTGGAATTCCTGCTGGAGTGAGTAGTGAGCTCACCGAGTAATCGGTCTGTATTTTACAACAGTAACAACAGAACTGCTCCAACTGGAACAATTTCCAACTGCTGTTGCAAAACAGAAGACAGGGTTCATGCTGGCCAAGTGCAATAAAAAGAAACATCCCTTCCTGGGTGGAAAAAAATCCAGCCTTCCCCACTGAGCACTAATTCTGCCGAGTACTCTTACCTATATCGCGACTCAACACTTTTTTCAAGGTCTGAACAACACTTATTTTAACTCAATCCTGCTTATATACTTATATTTTTGACACATCCCCCGAGAAGCACATAGTGGCTCTTGAGGATTAGACAGTAGAAAACTGCAGAAATGCAGCAACAGAAAGCTCCAACGTCAACAGCCACCAAAGCCTCTCAGTGCTTGTTTAGAAGTCTGTTTTGCATGATGCTGACAGAACATGCTCACTTCAAGCAGTTACCAAGCGATATTCTCAACATTGTAAGTCACTATATGTTTGTTTACTTACCATTTCATGCACAATTAAAACTGAAATGCATGAAGGCACGAACCATACATGCAATACTAAGTCACTTGATGCTGGCTATAGCTGTTGAAATGTACAGTAACTGGCAATCAAGAATCATATTAACCAAGTTATCTACAAACTGCACTCATTTGTAGTAGACAACCACCAAGCAAATCGGGTGCTTGCTCCACTGTCAAGCTTCTCCTTTGTTGTCTGGCCAGAAATCTCCTACGTAAGGCATTTTGTTTTCAAGTTCCTTGTCCTTTACCTGTATTGTCACCACTGCCAAGTGGCAACACTAATGGCGAATTCCACCCATCGATTTGGAGCGGGGGGCTGAATCCACGTCACAGTGACCGAATGTGCCATAGGGCATCGCAATCCTGATCGACCAGCAAAACATAGACATGCTCCAGCAAGGAGCCCAACAGAAGCTCATGTCCAATCAGTCCCGGAAGTTGGGCCTGGCATGAGTCCGCACATTCTCACTTGACAATGAGCAATGATGATGATTCCATTCAGTCGTACCTTGCACTAGCTTGTGAAGTGCACCGCATTTTGCCATGCCTAATGGTCAACGATAACCAGGCCTAAACATTAGGAATGAGTTCATGTCAAGCATGTGCGTGCAAACCACTTCATTGAATAGCTGCGAGTTTTAGTGTCGATGTAGTCTGAATTTCGACTGATTGCAAGGCGATAAAACTTTTTAATAAACCCCACTCAGGGGGCAGACATATATGTCACCGTTGTTAGTGGTCATATATAAGCTCTCAATCATCACTTTCCGAATTGAGACAAGAAGTGCAACTACTGGATGTGACGATGCTTGAAAACTACCTAGCCACCCTAACGACGTAGTCAGAGAATAGTAAACAAACGCCCAGGGTGAACCGGCGGTGACTCAAGCCATGCTAAGAACAGGCAAATCATAGAGTTTCTTACTATTACCTAGAGGGAAAGCTGGCGGCGCTGCACTTCAGCCACCATGGACGCCCAAAGCATCATGGGGCGGTGAGCTACTTGTTGCGGGACAGTCGTAATTTTTGGGGAACACGGAGTGGCACTACTAAGACGTTTCATTTCGAAAACGCTGTTTGTGTGTGCGCAGACGACTTTCGCGCGAGCGCAGTGGGCAAAACCCATAGTAGTGAAAACGCGACGACACACGATGCCAATAAAAGGTTTCACTTTTCTGAAATGCCATTAAAAACCTCTTATAATGTTTAAGCAACAACATTTTTTTTTTGAAAACATATTTACTTTTAAAAGTGCGCCTGTTAATTACGAAATATTAGTTTTTGTAGTGTTCATTACTTGGCCAATAGGAGAGCTAGCCATCCCTTATTTTGGGCGAACTTTGCACCTAAACGCTTTTCTGCTCGTTTGTTGCAATTTACAGACAGGATATTGAACGTTAGGACATTCTTGATTATCGAATAGCGTTTACTTTTGCATTATTTTTTGGCCAAAAGTTGAAGTTCTGCAGTCGGTAGCTCACCGCCCCATGATGCTTTGAGCGCCCATGGTGGCTGAAGTGGTCTCGAGGGATCTCCATGCAAACTCCCATAGACGGGCTGCCAGCTTTCCCTCTAGGTAACAGTAAGAAACTCTATGAGGCAAATGGAGCCTGGCAATTCCGGAAGTGCCAGCACCACACCCTCAGAGTTTAGGCTAAATCCACCTCCACTCAGTGGATGAAGAGAGTGCTCCACTACAGAGAGAATTGCTCCGAAACTATTAGTGGAAGTAGTGGAACATGTGTTTGACACTGCGGAGCAAAAAAAGATGCTCCAGATCGACCAGTAAAATTCGCCATAAGGTACAGAGGACAGAGAACAATGGCCGCTACTTACTTGGAAGCTTCCTCTTCTGTTGCATTAAGACGAGCACGCAGGGTCTCACACTCTTCCTGTAGGGAGTCTTGACCTTGGTTGGGAGTCAGGGAACGCTCTGCATTCGCTCGATTGCGTAGTTCTTCTGTTAGACTCCTTACTTTCTCTGCACGCACGGCAATAAAGGACAGCGAAAATTGTTTTAGCCATTAAACAGCACAAGAGTTCCTTTGCATCCATCCTTTCGGACTCACCGGTGTGCATTTTGAAGCCAGATTTCAAAAATTTTTTATTGAAACAGCGTGCCTTCTGACAAAGTATTTACACAAAGATTCACGCCAAATTCCCAAAGTCTAGTAAGCAAAGTGCTAGCATTGGGGATCATGGCTGAAGCTGCAAGACTCTTCAGCGTCCAGGTCCTCTGGCTATAATTTTCATAGAGTGTGAACTACTTTTTACACACGGATGAAAGCAAAGATTTGCTCTACCAGCTCCTTATCATACAGTCACATGTCGTTCTTACTTTTAAAAGTCTCTATGAGCTGCAGGACGAAAATGTGGCCAGAGGTAAAATGCAGTGCAGGAGGTTGCCAGTCATAGTGACTTGAGATTTGTCGCAATGAAATATGCCTTTGTTCACTTTGACTTTATGGCGAACTACTTTTTTGGGCACGGACTTAGCCTGTGTGAACAGGCATGCTAGCTTTGGCAGTGCTGACTGCTATGTATGAAACGGAGCTCAGACGTACTGCATCCAAGCTCAGCTCTATTGAGGAACAAAAATAAAGAAATCACTCACTCCTCAGGTGCTCCGCTTCATTCTGATGCTGCTTAGCACTGTTCTGGGCCTCGTGAAGTTGTTCTGTTGCCGAGTGGGGTATAGGGTAAGGGGAAGGACAATGACGAGAACAGTGTTTATGTTACTACTTCTTGTAAATACTATGTATGACACGAGAAGCCTATATCAAGAAAGAAAATGACAAGTAACACTTTGACTTCCAAAAGAAAACTGGTCGCTAGTAACGATATTGCCCCTTTTTCTTACAGCCACCAGTCAGACAGCAAGCTTCAGAGTCTTGAAGTGAAATATGCTGGCATGACGGCAATGCAACAAGGTGAAAATGGTACAGGAACATTCGAGGGTGATTTTAAAATGAAGCAAAAAAGCAAGGCCAGAAGAAGCAAACCTAGGCAATGCAAGGAACCATTAGAATAAAATAAACGCAGGAGTTGGAGAGCAAAGTGCAAACCAAACATACTCTTGACAGCCTCAGATGCAGCTTCGGTCCTACTCCGGGCTTTCCTTTCCTCTTCCAGAAGATCTGTGTTCAACAGTACGAGCAGAGAGAACCAAAGCACAAGCAAACTCAGGAGGGCAAATCAAGCCAACAATATGGTGCCTGGGGCAGCAACACTGACTGCTCTGGGCAAGAAAAAGAACCACAAACTACACATTCATAAAAAACAAACTCCTTCAAAGCAGTTCGTCCAAGTTCAGCCCAGAAAACAAAGCAATTATCTGTTGGTCAAATGTCTAGGGGAATCCCCCAAGGTGGAGGAGATTTGTAATAAGGGAGTAATTACTCATTGGCATCCACCCAAGCGCAGCCATACGGCTACAAAGGAAAGCTATACAGCTTTCTCAGAAACTTCGTAGTTAAAGAAAAATTCGTCCTGGTCCGGGGTTCGAACCCAGGACCACCGCTACACCGGAGCAGTCGCTCTACCAATTGAGCTAACCAGGACGGCAAGCTTATGGTAGGGCGAGATCGAATTGATCAATAACTCGAAGTGGGAACAGTGTTGGTCAAATGTTTAGGTCAATTGGTAGAGCGACTGCTCCGGTGTAGCGGTGGTCCTGGGTTCAAACCCCGGACCAGGACGAATTTTTCTACTAAACATTTGACCAACACTGTTCCCACTTCGAGTTATTGATCAATTCGATCTCGCCCTACCATAAGCTTGCCGTCCTGGTTAGCTCAATTGGTAGAGCGACTGCTCCTCTGTAGCGGTGGTCCTGGGTTCGAACCCCGGACCGGGACGAATTTTTCTTTAACTACGAAGTTTCTAAGAAAGCTGTATAGCTTTCCTTTGTAGCCGTATGGCTGCGCTCGGGTGGATGCCAATGAGTAATTACTCCCTTATTACAAAGCAATTATCTTGTGCAGTTTGTTAAAAATAAAACTCCTCGCACTGGAACATCAGCTTGTTGAACTGCAGTGCTATGAGTACTGTTGCCCCTATCTAACATCCACCCCCTTATCAACCCGAGTGAGATCAAGCTCAGCTAAAATAGCTATTCCCAACAAATGCATTAATGGAGTTGCTGAAGTAAGTAGCATACCTGCAAGCAAATTTCACAAAATAGCGTTCTGAAAATATGTGCATTGCAGTGTTTTGAGAGCTAGTAGTTTGTGTGGAGAAAAAAAAAGTGGCTCATGTGGAATTTACACTGTATAAATAGCAAGACCAAAATGAACTAACGTTTCTTCAGGACAGAGGTGACGAAATCATTCTGACAACTTACACATTAAATTAAATCAAATTTAGCAAACATATGAAAGTAACAGCACTAATACAAGAACAAAAATCAGATATAGTTATGATGCTTAACATTATGTTCTTTTTAAAAGCCTACGTTATGCAAACCTATTGTTGCAAGAAAGACTCATTTTGTATGCAGGCACATGACCATTTCACAAAAGGCAATGTACAAAAAGTAGTTGAGCAATATAAGCAAAAATTAAACATAAAACGTGGCTTCACTAAATGCTCGCAAATATATGTCAGTACCTATCCCAAACAACAAGTGAACAAACAAGTGAAGGCTGTAGCCCATAAAACATGATGTTTGCTTTACCTGAGTAAATCTTCTACTGTCACAATGCAAAAAAAATGACGAAATTTTTTTGAGATTTGAAAATTTGCTTGTGCTCTGAACATAATGCTTTCAGATGTGAATCAGTTGACGCCTAGAGAAGAGCATTCTGCAGGCTTGCTGCACCCACGAATTGCCACTTGATGTTTTTCAACGCCGCCAAACAGAACGAAAAACAAGCACATTATGCGCCTAAACACTATAGCATGAAATTCACGTTGAGCCAAAGTGGATTACAGCCCATCCTACTTGAGCACCTTTACATTTCTGATCCTGAATTGGTTAGTGCCAAATTGAGTCTACTCTTGTAACAAGCAGCAGGCAAGGAAGCAGCTGCCACCATCACAAACCACGAGGCTCAACTGTGCAGCAGTCACAACGTGAAAAGACGGGCCAACTCACTCTGCAGGCTGCTGAGTTCTTCCTGGCCCAACCGCCGGTGCCGCTCGTGCTCGGCCAGCTGCTGCCGCTGGCCATTGAACTGCTCCCGCAACTCGCAGAGTGCGTGCTCAGACTGAGACAGTTCCCCTGCATAGCATCATGTGGACAGGACTCATTAGCACTGAATACCAAGCTGCCTGCTCAGCTTGCATCCTCTGAAAGTGCCGGTAATGTAGGCAGGTCAAGTCAACCTGCACTTCTCCAAAGCAAAAGAGGTAGGTGCCACTACTGATCTACTGCTACCAAACCTGCTGAGCCGTGAACCATCTGTCATGGCCTGTCAAGTCGTTGCCTGGCAAGCAACAAACATCATAAAATGCTGAGTGCTCATCTAATTTTAAGTACCTTGTGAAATACATCAACAGTAAGAGTTGCGAGTGAATGGAGTTTACAACATCATATGCAAATCATTTACTGCACCAAGATAGGCAAACTTCACTGAGAGCTTGTTTTGTCTAGACAAATTTAAGGCTTGCGCACGTATGCACGAACAGCACTTTTGCCCACATTTGGTGCTGTTCCAATCACTTCTCCCAATCACTTATTATACAGGCATACCATAGCCTACAGAGAAACTTTTCTCTCCTAAAGTAAAAATACAAAAATGCACGCTACTGCTTCGAAAATGATAGAGCGGCCGAAAACAAATCTGCTGTGCTAACATGTTCAACCATGCAAAAAAACTCCAGACAAAAAAAAAGATCCCAGATGACTCATAGGCAGATTTCTCAATTTGAGGTACCTCACATGAATATAGCTACACTTTTTTTTTTTTTACTTGACTGGTTTCAGAACACAACTAGCGTTATATTTGGACTCTGGGTGCCAGTATAGTGCAGTAGTGCACTATAGTGTGGTCCTCAAGGTGGCTAGGAGAATCAAATTTTTCGATACCCTTCAGGTAGTGTGATGCCCCAACAGGTGCACACACATACAGTAAGCGCTGAAAGAGGCAGCACAGGCAGTTGAAAATTTAATGCGCTGAAAGAGTTGAGTGGAGTAGGAAAAGGAAAAAAGGGTGACCGTGCACAGGACTTTTTAGCACGAAACACACACAAGCAGCAGCATGGCGATGATGGTGGCTGCTGCTGCATGGGCGACTGCATGCGTTAACGTGTCAGAGGCTTTACTGCGGTAGGTGATGTCATGCGCATTTCTGAAGCGTTGTTTCTGAAATAATACCGACATATCCACTGCTTAGCTGTATTTTTACGCGCCGTCTTCATTTCCCTCCGAGTACTCAGCATCTCGGCTACTACCCTGACCACTGTTCTGGGCCAGTAAATCATCCTGGTGATGCAGCAAGCAAAGTGTACGTAAACATCGCAGACCTTGCAGCCTGACAATCTGGCACATTTGGTCCTGGACTTGCTTGCGTGCAGCTGTCAGTTGAGACATCAGAGCGGACGTCTCTTCAGAAGGCTCCTGAGGCGGCTGCTCCTCTGTGTCCGCTTGCTTGGCCCTGGCCAACAACTGGGCCTCTGTTCCACAGGCAGAAACAACAACACACTGTTATTAGTGCCAGTTCTAAAAGTGAGCAAAGGCAGTGCCGAAGTTGTGCAAAGACAGTACTACCACCAGCCTCAAGCGAACTTTGAGCTTTAAAACCGCAAAGCAAGAACATACAGACACTACTAGCAGTTCACAGGCCCCACACACGAGGCCGACACCTGGCAGCTGGGAAGAATACTGTTTCCTCGAGTGCAGTGCACCTTTTATGGTAGCAGAGTTTAACACAAGGAGTTTCATGTTTCAAAGCATGAGCAGAGTGTCTGGCAGTTTCTCAAAGCAAAATGCATAACAAAAGGATTGTACTATCCACACTACTAAATAGTGCCAGATCACCATCTTGACAAACTGCTAAATGAGTAATTTCTTTGTAATTATAATTAAAATCGTGCTCGCACGAAACTCTGCTGCCTGCCACATCACAGCCAATATTACTACTGTGAACTGCTATCGCAGAACAGAGTAACACCAGAGATTCCTAAAACGAGGACATACCATCTTAACCTCATGTCACATTCAGACTACTGCTGCACATACTGAACAGCAACTAAATTTAATTTACTATGTAACCTTATGCGTGTAGTTCTTGCACTCATTACTTATGTGAAATGACTGGTGCCATGGGGAAGATTTAGCAAATCTTGAAATAGGAGAAAGTAGCTTTCACACATGAGGGTGTCCGAACCATCGTAATAAAAAAACAGCAGCACGTAAAATAGTTTATCTCGACTGCAATGCTGCACACAATATGAAATGCCCATGCAGGAACCAGCATGCAATGCTGTGCAATTATACAATGCAAAAAGACAAGGCTGCCCCTGAAACTTGGGTTTGTCTTCAATGTTTCTTTTTTTATTCTGTGCACTGTTTGCTTTTTCAGGCCCACTGTGTCACTGAACAATTTACAACCCCCACAGGGCACAATAAATGGCATATGGAACCAATTTCCTGGGTTAAACTATGCCACGCATGAATTTGTCACGAAAAAAATACAGCTTCCTATAATGCTCGCGCACTCCTTTCTCAGTCACTCAAAAACTCGTTAGTTTCTTCACATTTCACAAGATGAGAATGCCTGTCTGCGATAGCTAAAGCAAGGATTTCCGTCGACAAAACAGTTTACACAACAGTACACACCTTTCATAGCAGCGAGTTCAGCTTGTGCAGCATTAATCTTCTCACGAGATTCAGACAGCAGCTCTGTGCAGTGCAAGGAGCCAAACAAACAAAATAAATGTTTCAGAAGAGCTTTTAAACACATGCAGCCAGTTTCCAGAGCCCAATAAAACTTAGATCGCTTGAAGGCTGAAGCAGAGAAGGCATAAGGCTGAAGTTTTTGAAAGCAAATGCAATAAAAAGCGTGAAATGTTAAAATGAAAGTGCCAGTCCATAACATACAGGATGGTTAACTGCAGCCGATGATATCAAGTGCATGCAAAATTATTCACTTTAGATTGAAAGCGAACAGCAGATGTGCACCCCCAATTCTTAAGCAAATTTGATGTATACAAAATGGATCATCAAAGCTAAGAAATAAAGTATACCAAAAAAAATGTCTGGACAACTCTTAAGAAGTGACTTAATTAGGCTTCAGTTATTTTCCCATAATATGGGAACTAATTGAGATATACTAAAAGCAATTATACTTTTGAAACCGGAGGAAGCAATACATATATACATGTAATTTTAAGATGTCTCTAATAATGAAAAGTTGTTTTAAGACCAGCGTCTCCCCTTAAATTTTAATTGCCTTCAATGCAAGGGAACCTATTTTCATTTAAGAACAAGGACTGCAACACTTGTGCACATGCACATTATATTCCATGCTGTTACGCAGCTCCAGAATTTAGTTTAGCATTGACAGCACACATGAACCTGCAGAAAGGCGCTTCAGGGGATTGTTAGCTCTGTCTAACAAGGGTAAAACGTAAATGCCAGCTTGCTAGAACAATGCATTCCGAGACACGCGCACAAACACACACGTGCACACACACACACACACACACACACACATACACACACACGCACACACACGAAGAGCAGAATGGGCAAGAAAAAAAATAAAAATAAGATTGCCCAGTCCGCACCCCAGAGGCACAAGGGGCTACACAAGAACACGGTTTCCGTTTGCAGGACTTCCGTTAATTGCTTACATTTAACATTTACATGCAAGCATCAACACCTTACATTTTTACATAACTGCATGCCCTGTAGAACTTGCAAACCATCTGGTGTGGGCAAAATGCAACGTTCCCACTGACAACAACCAGAGCTTATGCCAGGCCACACTTTTCACACTGTACCTTTCCCGCAGCTGCCAAAGCCAAGCCAAGCAGACAAAATAAGTACCAGTTTTGCCAGCCTAACCTTGCACCAGAACCAACATGCATGCCTGCTGGCTCTTGTAGAGGCTTGCGATTTCACGAGCGTCTACAGAGGGAACACGGCACAGCACAATGTGGAGCATGCCGGTGCCAGAGGGGGGATCAGGTTGTGCCACAGATGCCAGAAGAAAAATGGTGGGGGGAGGGGGCCAAACAAGGGTTAACAAGGCAGCACAACAATGTTAGGACACACTGCCCGTGCAGGCAGAGACAGCACAACTGTTAGTAACAGACAACACAGAAGGAGAGACAACATTGCTTAGTGTATGCAAAAAAGAAACTCATGGTTCATCCTATCAAAAACGTAATGTCCTAAGCATGAAACATCTTTCCTTCAAGCGCACTGTGCAGACAGTTAACTCCTTCCTTACCGCGAATATTCAAATCAACCAATTCGATCAAGAACGCAAAACAGTCAGCAGAGCATAATCGCGGTGTTCTCGACATGTAGTACTATCCATTGTGCTGCAAAAGAGTGCTGCAGTTTCAGATTTGGTTTTTTCGTCAGCTGTAGGAGGGAGTATTTTTAAACTTCCTGTGAAACTTCTCGATGTGGAACGATCACGGCAAGGACTGTGTCCAAAGTGGCGTCTTTGTCCAGTACTGACCCTGCCCGAGCAATGGCACTGTTCATGCGATTTTGCAGCATCAACATGACTTTGTAGGTGCAAGCGAGAGCAATGAAGTCTATTCATCTTATTTTACTTTGGAAAGTGATGAATGCTCCACTCAACACGAACCGCGACAACTATAGTCAGATACAGCTCACATATGCACTTCAAAGGAGGCATTGTTGTTAATCCCCTTGGACCTGCTAGTGCGACATCACAGGAGGTGGCAGAAGATTAAAGGGGAGCAGCCATGGCTTCATTGGATTAACCACAGCATCACGAATATATTGGTCAATGACACTGGCTGAAGGGTATCCTTTGAGGGCCAACTTCCACTTCGTTCTCTAGCTGTATCCGACTACAGTGCTTGTCCGTAACTTTTGTTTTTGCCATAGCAGAAGAGGTTCGCTGCTTTCTGAGCTTCTTTAATGGTACTGCACGTGCTCTGAACAATTGTTTGCTGCTAGCAGTCAAGTGGATAGAGTTTTCTTCAAGATGGCCTAGTGTCGACTTTGGCGCTAATGCTGCGGAATAGAACAAAGCGCTTAGGGCAAGCAATTTATATCAGTTTTTCTTATCAGAAAATTTAGCCAATAGAGTTCTTTCAACTTTAAATATTTGTTTCCGATATACCAGTAAAGCTACCAGTTTTTTTCATAAGCAATTGGCATCCTGTTTATTTCTTCATGTTATTATAAACAGGGCTCTATGGCAACATTATGGTGTGCTGCGATAAAGCGAAATTTTTAAAATTCTGCCTGAATGAATTTTTTACCTACACCACCTCGAAATTAACTGTTCTCGTGCCATAAAGAAAGAGTTAAAGCTGCTGCATGTTTACCACAGGACTATTACATAACAATGGTTTTGCTGACTTCCGACAACTACAACCAGTTTTGCATAAGTAGCTATGAACTGCCTCTCGAACTCCCCAGTTTACATTCACCATTCATGTGCAGTTAGTGCCCTTGCATTGCCTACTCACTGCAGTTGCTAGGCAGCCAGTCTGCCACAATCACAATTAGCCTGGCCATTGGGACACTGATCGTATCCGAATATCTGTAGAAACAGACTGAATGTAGTTTCCAAGATCCTGTAGTTAGTCCTAGATCCTGCATTTAAAAGGACACATTCCTACACGGTTGCGAACAGAGTCAAGTCTGGGCTTGCTGTCCAATGCTAGCTAGCTGTCTCTTAACATTCATTTAAGATTATAAATGCACAGTTGGGTTGGAATAAAAAGTTGCCCAGTGAATCAGTGCTTTCACTTTGTGTACTGCAGTGGTGATATCCCAGCACATTTGTTAGTTCAGTTGTTAGTGCACAATCCATCGTCCACCAAGCCGTTAAAACATCACTGCAAGCTGCCAGTACGCCATTATTCATGCAGTCCACTGCTACCAGTTAATTCTGGCCTGATGGTACATACAGATGTATTCAACCAGATGCAAAACTACTTTCCTCAAAACAAGAATAGAAAACACGTCAGTTCCAAGTAACCAACCAACCAACCACTTTACTTATGCATGACAGTAGTGACAGAACTTAGGACACATGATTTTTGACGGTATTTTACTTGTTTGCCACAATGACCACCTGGAAACCTTTACATTTCTGTGCAGCCCACTAGACACACCCTGATTATACACACAGACCTCTAGAAAATGTTTCATGCTTCAAATGAATGCAAACAAATTTCACGATAGATGCACCTTTAGCCAGGTAATGCAGATTGGGTTAGAATGGGTTCAAGCAAGGGTAACTGCTTCTCCTGCAGTAATTAAACAGTACAGTTTGTACAGTCTAGCCCGGTTATAACGAAGTCGGCGGGAATCGGAAATCACTTCGCTATATCCGCTATTTCGTTATATGTGGACTACGAAAAAAAAATGCAAACATCGGCATACCGATTTATTGCCGCTGAAAGAAGTCGTCCAGCGTCCCCTGAACACGTTTCGCGAGTGCGGACTTCAGGATTACGGCTTCCATACCATCCAACTGCGAACCAAAGATCTGGTCGAACTCCGCGATAACGCGATAACGATAAAAATGAGCCACGCTTCCAACATGCACAATGCTGCCGCGCTTTCTCCCTGCCTTGTGCACCGCGGCACCAACATAAAACAAAGCGCGCGCTGCCACACCTCCTGCAGACTGCAGTCCAGCCATGGCGCCGACTGCCGGGGAGAAATAGAGAACCGCGATTGGCCAAGACGGCCGCTCTCTGCGACGTCATCGAAAAAAAAAATCGTCTCTGTTCTTTTTTACATTTTTCTCCTGCGCGGCGTGCTCTACCGCTCTACGCCGTGATGCCGTTCAAGGACGGCGCAACACGAGACCGGCGTGCCATGCGATGCAGTGAAGCAACCTTTCGCTCCGCAGGAGAGCAGATGACGCCACGAAAGGACGCCGTCAGCCGAATTTGGCTCTTATTATGGCAGATTATTTGTCAGTTGGTATTAAATCTCTTCGTTATATCCGCTGACGCGCTCTTATTTACTTCGTTAAAACCGGACCCAAAATGTATTGAAAATGCAAAAATGGGGATGGGAAATTGAAATCCCTTCGTTATAACCGCTATTTCGCTATAAGTGGCTTCGTTATAAACGGGCTAGACTGTAATACAAACATGCAATCCTGTCCAGTTCACATCTGCATGCAAGAGCTCAAAACCAGCAAGTGCAGGCAGTACTATCACTCTTAGAAACCCTAAGCTATCGGGTACACTCAAAATTTTACGCAAAACAACGGTTGAAACACTTATAAACCAAATTTTACATACATGAGACTGGAGGGCTTACCTCGAAGCCGAGCTATTTCATCCTGCAGTTCCTTGATTGAAGGCAGGTTCTCGTGTCTCCCTTTGTCTTCCAGCTGTTCCAACTGTTCCTCCAACTCACAGACCTTAGCTAGAAAAGAATGAACCAGGATCAGCTGTGAGTAAATTTGCACAGGGCCACGCTCATCAGATCAACTATTTCAAGCAACAAATTAGAAAATGTTTGCCACTGAAACACCCCAGACACCCTCCTGTATGCTCATTTTGCCAAGTATATGAGTATTCATTGTTGAGCCTAGCATCTGAGGCCTGATCAACAGATTTGCATCGTGAGGCCTACTATAGGCCAATTTTCTAGAAGTTGAGGCTCACCTTGGAGTTCGTTTGACAGGACACTCTGGATTTTCTCCTCCTCTCTTAATGTTTTTACATTGGCTGAAATGAGCACAAGAGACAAGAAAACCAGTAAGCAAATATAACTGCACCTTATGCTCCGAATAGTTAGCCAAAAAAGAACAGAAATATAAAAAAGCTAAGCTTACAGGTCAGGTTGATTTCGAGCTCCTTACTTTCTGAAAGCTCAGATTCTTTTTCAGGTTGTGTTGGGGACTCTGGAATATGAAGGAAGATGCAAATGGCTGCTACGCTGGCACAAACTTCACACACGCAGCCATGACTAGCACTAGACAAACAGTGCTACAAAATAAGATGCAACAAGTAACACTGGAAAGTGGCAGGGCACACACAAAGCAAACTCTAGGTGTATATGCGAACAATGCAAACTACGTGTATACAGTAAACTCTCAGTTGTACGAACGCCGGTTTATCGAATATTTCAGAATAATGAACTTTTTAAAAATCCCTGGCAGTTTTCTTATAGATTCTATGCACAAATGTTTCACTTAAACGAATTTCGGAATAGTGAATATTTCAGTTTAACGAACTCGCTCAGAGGACCCAGGCTTATTTTTCCGATCAGTTCAACGAAGTTTTGAGCCCTCCACTGCAGGTGCAACCGATGCCCGCCCTCATCGAACCGCCGCTTCTGCGGCAGTGTAACGTCGCTCGTGCTACAGCGCCCATGGGGCAAAGCGGCAGTGCGGAAGAAAAACGGCAAGGAGGCATGGCCTCCGAGATCTATAGTAAACGTGCAAGTGATCTCAGAGGCCATGAACAAAATAACATCGCTGGCATTTACAGCGCCGCCGGAGCAACGCGGCAATGTGTCACACCACAAACCACGTGGTGGGCCTGTTCTTTTCTGATCGGCTAGTCGTGAATGTCGCTTTTTTCTTTCCGGTCTCATTGCTTCCGTGTGTCCTCACAAATGACCCACGTGGTGTGTGTTTTTCATCGGCTCCGTTCAGCCTAAACATTGACTCTTTCGACAGTTTTGTTACTTCCTGTGCTTTAAATGTACAAGTGCAGAAGAAAATTACTGGATTTTTTAAGTGAGAAAGGCAGCGTTTTAACTGCTATGTACCTTGTATAAGGTGATATGCATAAATTTCACACTTTTGACACTATGGATGCCATGTCTTATGCTCCTTGAATTGCACTTCAAACTTTTGACTCTGTATGCCATGTCTTATGTTAGTCTAGTGAATATTCAGTTTAGTGAACTTTCAGTTAAGTGAACTATTTCCTTCGGTCCCTTGAAGTTCACTCAAGTGAGAGTTCACTGTATATGGTACACTTATGATATCAGTGAAGAGCTGCCATGGGCCAAAATAGCACTATGGCCTTTGAGGTAAACCCTCGATCAAAAGTATACAGCCCAAGAAGTTTGCTCAGTGAGGTATGCTGTAGGAATTACAAGCACTCTCCGCAAACGTAACCTCTCGACAGAGAAATGATTTCGAGCCCTCAATCCTCCCAGGCTTTGGACTGCTAAATGTACGAGAGAGCCCTGATAAACAAGCTTAGAAGCAAACCTCTAGGGCAGCACATTTTTGACGGGGGCTGTACACAGTAGTGGAGAGTGCTGGATTCACCTCAACCACCCATAGGCAAGGCCCCTAACTTTCTGCGAAGGAAAATTAAATTCTGCCAACTGAGAGCTCCTCTAGTTTGGAACTAAGTTACGAATATATAGTATAGACTCATTTTTTTTTTCTTTGGGTCTTTTCAGGGCAGCTAAAGCGGCCTTTACCACCAGGAGCAGTGCACTTACACAGTGTAACAAAGCAAGTTGCTGTGGATGTGAAAAGAACGTGGAGAAAGAGGAGGAACTGAAAGTGTTGAGTTGAGGCAAATAGGCGAAGGACTGGGACGCTCGAAACACAGCAGTAGCGGCAGGTGAGGCCCGCATCTACTGCCTGGTAGACTGCAGCGTGCATTAAAGTATTGGAGGCTCAGCTTTGCTGTATTGTGGCGTGCACATTGAAAACATTGCCTCTGCTTCTATATCTGAGTGTGGCAGACTTTTGGGAGGGCCATTGGCTAGTGCTGGCCTGCACAGTTGGACTGCAATACAATTGTAATAATGGCTCATCTAAAATTCTCCCAAGTTCTCAAACTCCCCTTCGTGTGCAGTGCAAATAAGACAAATTTGTCATTTATCCATCATCTCATTGTCCCTTGCGATGGCTGTAGCAACAATAGCATCAAAAGAATATGGCTGGTAACACAAAAGTGCCCAAAAAATGCTTAAATCTGCGATTTTTCGCAGAATCACTGGAAACTAGGGGTCTTACTCATGAGGGGGGTCGGCCTTTGTCAGGTGGTTTGGCCAGCTTTCCCTTGGTTTACAGCGAAATGTATAATCAAAACAAAACAGATAATGAAAGGAAGGAAGAAAGTGTTCCTTACTATGTACCGAACCCTCATCAAGCCTTCGTTAAAAACCATCTGCTGTGGCCAGAATCATAACCACGACCTTTGGCTCCGCAGCCAAATACCACAGACATTGAGCAACATGACAAGCCGTTACACCAACTATACAACCAGTGCAGGACAAAGGCCTCTCATATTTCTCTAATTAACCATGTCCTGTGGCAGCCGCGGTGACCTTTTCCCTGCAAACTTCCCAATCTTGTCCATCAATGATTTGAAAAACGCCTCAGATATTGTACACAACTAGCAGAGCATATCAGAAGTACATGTGTCATACACTGACTTATCTTGTACCAAGAAAACTCATTGCTACCGTCGACCTCTGGTGTACCAAGGCCTATGTTGTAACTATAGTCTACTGTAGCATATCTATGCTTGCTTCTGCCAAGTCAACCTAAGCATTTTGCATTCTAGAACCAAAAAGCTTACTTGAGCAGAAGACAATCGTACACACAATGACTGAAGGAATGCTGGCAAAACAGTCACCTTTAATACTTGCATCAGCAAGGCTCTTTTCAATGAACAGTTCTCCCCCAGAATCTCTCGAATCTGCAAAAATATTACAGACAGCCTAAGCACTGGACATCTAGTACTGCATAAATATGAATCGCCTTGAGCAAAGAAGAAAATTGTGCACTGAAATTTCAAACACCCAACAAGTTTGAACAACAAAGTTTGAACACCCAACAAACAGACAAAGAAATTCATCACTCTTTGAAAGGTGGAACCACAGGAATGTAGCAACATTCAGCGTAACTAAATACTGAAGTTACCTTCATGGTTTGGCATGTTTTCCTCGGAGTTGAGAGCTTCTAAGCCATCCTCAATGTACTGTGCTTTCTTCACTTGATCAAAGCGAGCTGTGATTAAGGAAAAAGATTACTGTAGTTACTGTGTACAATTAACAAACAGAAGGCGGAAGTCTTGAGACGGTCATGTTTGCTATCTTGCTCAATATGTGAGCAAACAAGACTATAAATAATGCTTCAGGGACCAACCTTTCATAGCTGACAACTGCTCTTTGGCGAAATCGTTGTCCGCACGCAGTGACTCGATCTGGAGAAAGAAGTGGAAAATTGTAGAAGTGGAAACGGAACATAGACAGCAGTCAAAAATGAACAGTGGCGATAGACTTCACCATGGAGATGATGTGAGAAGCCGGGAATTAAACATCACGAGCCAGTTCAAACAATTACTACACCTAGTGAAGTTAGCTTCTGCGTTACAGCAGAGTTGTGGAAAAGCTCAGCTAACAAAGCAAAACTAACCTTGGCTGCAAGAACCTGCTCAGCTTTCTGGAGTTCCTGGATTTGGTTCTCCAGAGCAGTCTTCTCCTCAGACATGGCCTGATTCAACTCCTCAGCTTCCTGCAAGAACACAACAAAAACTTGCATGTCTAACCGAGTGCATCTGTCACAAACCTCATCTAATTATTTCCCCATGTAGTAAATAAATGTTCACCACTCTCATGAGATCTTTGAACATATTAATTTTAAAATAGAAAAATAAGTACCTTTCTTACAATACAGGCAGGCAATTAAAATCTTGAAAGGACAGATATATTTGTGTGCTAATTGAGGTTGCCCTATATCAACTGATCACTGCACTCTAACGACAAAGTGGTTACTGTGCGCTGAAAAGAGAGCTTCCATCAGTAAGTTAAGGCCGGATAATGAAATACAGACACGGCTGCCACAGGGTCTCCACAAGCAAACTACTATTATGTGAAGCACTTTTTTTTTGTTTGTGGACTTCCCGAGGTTACACCACACTACCATGCATTTACAGTAGCGATCCACAAGTCCACAATTCTCCGGATGTCACCATCATCAACATCATGAGTTTGAACCAAATGGAGGTAAAAAATTTATTTTCCACTTCTCAGCAATAAACACACCTGCCGCTGAATGACCATCAACAGAACCACAAAAGGACAATTGAGTTTTAGCAAGAACGCGAACTGGATGGATTTGGATGGAGGAACTTTTTCACTTACTGGTCTCTGATCCTACAAGAAAAACTGCCACATACCTAACAAAACTGCTATGTTCCCATGGCAGCTCCTGAGCTACACGCGGCTGTGCCTCAGTGCTAGTGTCGTTAGATCTCCATTCGACAAGCAGCCGATTGAATGCCAATCACAGCAATTCACTCAGCACAAGGATGGCCCCGGGAATGAATTTGAACTTCACTGCGAACTGTTTCATTGCAACTGCTTTTCCGAACCTGCAGAGCCCCACCATAAGCATTTCTTGGATGAAATATTGATATCCCATCAGATAGCTGAGGCAAGCTGCCACATGTGACCAACCTTGAGTTGGGTCTGCAGCTGCGCAATCTCCTTCTGGTGCTTGTCAGTGCGGGCTGCCAGAGCACTGATCTCTTTCTGAGCGGCATCATACACTTCTCGCAGCCGGGCACACTCGTCTTCCAAGTTGGAGACTGTGTACTGCAATGCAGAATCAAATGGACATCACAGCATTTGTTGAAAGAACAAGGACTACCCATAAGAAGCTTGGCAAACGCCCATATCTCTTCCCCAAACCATGCTCAAATGAAGCTTTGTTATATAAAAAAAATTAAAATAACAAGTGAGCGACATGTCTAATCGCACATCCCTAATGCTACTTAGTCTCGCTACACTCAAAACCCTTTAAATTTATAGAGCTAAGTAACGCTACACCAATCAAAAGCCTCACAATGGCATAGCACACTTCTTGTCAAACAGTTAACTGGTCAAGGTAAAGTCTGTAAAATCTGTCTGCTTTGGTACAAATATGAAAGCAGCTACACTTCACACTATGGTCACTGAGGTCGTGGTCCAGGAAATCTCAACTGAACAAAGGAAAAAAAAAATGCTGTGTTGTGAACAGAAACCAATCCAGAAAATAAACAATTCCATACCTCGAGCTCTTGCACACGTCGAAGGGCTTCCAACTTTTCTTGTAGAACTTTCTTGAGGGACTCCTGTAGAAGAATGTTATTAGCTTCACCTTTTCTGGCAATGGTGCATATGAGAAAGCAGAACTTGTTTGCCAGCCACAGTTCACAGAGCTCACCTTTGCAGTATCTTCATACCTGGCCCGCTCTTCTTGTAGCCGAGTTATTTCTTCCCTCAGCTTGTCATCCGTGGTAGACTGACAAAAGAAGGAAAAAAAGCATACGCAGAGTTGCTACACTACAACAACGAATATAAGACAGAAGCATGTCACTACACAACCACAAGGGTTTTTATAGTCAGTTATCAAATGCTCACACACACAAACACTGCAGATACGTAGTGCCTAGACACTCAATGCCTCAAACTGCTGCCACTTTTAATAACTTGGGTATTTACTAATATGGATGGTCACATGCTTTTAGTTGTGACATCAGTCTCGGTAACCAAGCACATACTGTGGTGCGCAAAACATTGCATCACAAAACAAGCATTAACGCTTTCACCACTTGAAACCAACATTTATGACATTGTGAACATTAACTGCATGGTGATGTCCAGTCCTTGCTTGCTCAGCCAAAATCATAAGGGTTGTTTAAAGTCATTCAAAATATTTTATGAATGAAGTCATTGTGTGTAGTCGCTTCAGCCATTCATATGCACGAGAATTTTCCAGCAATGCATGCAATATCACTGTGAATCAAACACTGACAAAGCGCCGCCTCTGGACACGTAGTTCAGTTTAGGTTTCTTTTGCAACTGCTAAAAATGGTACGCTGAAAAATAGTTTGTTGTGATGAAAAGCGAGGACTATAATCCCGTATTTTGCCACACTGCTCTTCAACGCAGATGTACACCCTTACCTTAGCGCAGGCTTGCAGTTGAGCCTCGAGTGTTTCAATCCTGTTGAGCAACCGGTCTTCTTCAATCATTGCCTGTTAGGTTGAAAACACAGCATCACTGACAGCCAAAACATCAAGATTTGAACTTCACTACAGTCCCATCAAATGCAACTTTTATCAGACTAGTAGAAAATCTTTGCCGTGCATCAGAAGTTTCATTCGTGAGGGAGGTCAATGAAGGCTACAGCAGCGTAGAACGATTCCCTTTAACATGTATTCAGTAGGGGTGTGCGAATATTCGAAATTTTCGAATGTAATTCGAATATTATATTTTTAGTATTCGTATTCGATTCGAAATCCAAGTATTCGTGTTGTCTCGATAATTTGACCCGACCCGAATATTCGTATCTGGCCGAATATTCATTGTGAGCGCCGGCGTTCATTTCGATCCGCAAGCACTATCGACAGAGACATAACAAGGCGGTGCCCAGAGCAATGCGCATTCCTTCCTCCAAGGGCATTCCGTAGCTGACTGCGCTGGTGAGCTTCTTTGTGGCTATACCTGCGAAGCTCGTACAGTCAGAGCTGTGCACGAAGTACCTCGCAATACGAGCCAGTTGAGTGCCAAGTGAGAGGGCATTTTCTGCGGCTGGAGGAGTCGTTTCAGCTAGAAGGGAACTGCTTCTGCCTGACCATGCCGAGCAGCGGATTTTCCTTAACGACAACCTTTTATGTTCATCCCAGCAACGCGCGTTCGTGCTGATGGCAAGCTAGCCTTAATGCTGTGTACATGCGATCTTCTCTGATATTTCCACTCTTTTAAGAATAATGTTCGAGACATACTTTTTGTGCAGCCACACACACCTTTTGTGTTCATTTAATCATTGATAGTTGAACTGTGATGTTCTTGGGTGCTCAAATAAATGTCTTGTAGTGGTTAAATGCGTCTGTCCTTGATTATTCGATATTCGATTCGATATTCGGAGCCAAGTATTCGTATTCGAAGAATTTGATACTCGCACACCCCTAGTATTCAGCCAACATCAAACAACAGGCAGTAAGTATAGCACATGAAAATTGCAAGAAGAAAACAGAAAACTTGCAACAATGGTGCTTGTGAAATCGTTCACTGCTCACTAGGAAGGAAGAAAATTTATTTCTATTGCAGAATTGCAATCAACCCTGTCACATGGGCAGTTTCAACAGCCGCTACATGACACATTGCACAAAAATCAGTGCAACCTATAGGTCATGTAATCACGCCACATACGGGAAATTTATATTATATAAAAATGTACTTGCACTTCTCCAGTGCCAATTTTAAATACCAACTCCATACATTATATCACTGAACTGCAATATTTGAGCAAGTCTTGTGCTTTGAATGCTCCACAGCTGAACATACCATAGAGCCAAGACAACCAAGTAGAGTAATGTTTGGATTTTCAGCTTGGCTGTGGTTTTCCCGACGCCATTTCACATGTTTGCATGAACAATTATTGAAGGCTATAGGTTGGGACTTACACTAAGGCAGAAATCTTCGAGTGATTTGAGAGCACTTGGCAGTGGAATATGCTACAAACTCTGCCAATGTGGCAAGTCCATCAACCACCATCTTGTCAGTTGAACAGTTCAATTTAAACCCCCAACCTCAGCTGAACTGAACTTGCTTTGAGATCTCAATGGTAAACGGCGTTATAGTACCAAAAAAAAGAGGTAATAGCGGTTCAGTCCAATGGACACTCATATGAACTGTCGTTGCAAACTCGTATAGAGGGTATTACACATACAGAATAGAACAAGCCAGAGCGTTACCCAAAAGGCTATTCCATTTAAGTTCTTGCTGGTAATATTTTTATTGCAGTAATAAGCAGTGCAAAGAAAGGCACATGCACAAAAACTGCTGCCCACCTTCCAGTTATTCTCGGATGCCTCTTGTGTGCCAGCAACCACCCTCTGCAGTGTGGCCATTTTGTTCTGGATAATCTGTTCCCTGTGCAACGCCTCCTACAATAGAAAAATAGAATTAAAAGGGAATGAACAGTGTGGAAAATATATAATTTCCAGACCATTTTCCACAAACTGGCCACATGACTTATGTTCCACGTATGGCTTTTCTGCGGAGTGGTACGCTGGAGTTACTAGGTTGTCCTCCGCCTTCAATAGGCAGAACCTACAGAGATATCCGGCGCGCATTCCGATACATTGAGTGCAACATGAAAGGATTCAGGATAACCACACAGACATTAGACGAGAGACCGGCACTGGAAAATTGCTTGTTGTCAATGGCATGAGTAAAAAGCCTATGCCGAAAATATGAAGTAAAAAATTTCCCCAAGCTTAAACTCTATGCTAAACAGCAAGCTCTGATGCACATGACGCAGGAAACGAAACATGTGGAAATTAATGAGGAAAAAAAGCTTTTTCAGACTGTACCACATATAGACAGCAGCTCAAAGTTGTTGCTATGTTCCAAAATTTGAACCGATAGAAATTAGGGGCTTGAAAAGATATGTTTTCCAGGCAGTTGAAAAAGGCATCAAGCCGCAGCAAATGGAATACCTGGATGCACTGCGACAATTGGTAGAGCTCCTGAGTTGTGATCGCAGTTCCGGCTCCAGCAGGAACAAGTGCTGTAGATGGGCTGTGAAAGAAAGAAGAGGGGAGGGAGGGCATATAGCGAGAAAGAATATGAACATGACAACTTCGGAAATTGGACGAAGCTGCCATTGCAATATTGTAATCCTCAAGATGCAGCAACTTTTTTTTTAAATGCAAAGTTCCAAGACGCAAGTTACAAACATCGAAGACGATGTGCCCAGCCCTAAGGTGCATCACATATGACAGCTAGCATTTTACATGCATACATGTGCACTGAATACAGCAAAAAAACAAAACAAAAAAAACCATGGAACAAAATGCTTACAGATTAGTTGCTCTGCAAACACAAGACGAAAGTTATGAAAGAAAATGCTCTAGAAGAACATTACATAATGAAATCATTATTACAAATATTCTTGAAAGTTAGTTAATTCAGTATTCGTGAAACTTATCACGTACCATCTGGCGCCCATGTTCAGTGCAGCAGAAAGGAATAAACCAAGATTTTCAGTTTTGTAAAAATTTATAATTACTTCTTTGTCTTTGACGAAAGTTTGGAGACATTACTGTTGTGTTGTGGTATGCTCCAATAATCTGCGCGATTTAAACAGAGCTAGGAACCGCCCATAAAATTTTACTGCTTCCCAAGCGAGATGTATGAACAACAGAGGCCCAAAGCATGGATTGCCGGAGTCTACAGAGTCAGGTGTTTCCTTTGAAACAGTATCGGCTTAATTTGTACTGTGTACTTGTACTAGTTGTAACCACACCTCCAAGGCCAACACACAAAGGCTGGCCTAGCCCACGACCAGCTCAGTAGCTGAAAGGATGGATGTGAAGGCAGCACACTTTTATTACGGAGGATTAAGAGAGATGCGGAGATCGGAGGTGAATTTTTGTTTGATGTAGAGCAATTAAATCTGGCATGCTTACAAGGAAGTCTTCTGAACGCTGAAATACAAAACTGCACTCAAATATCTTAAGTAGTTCAGAGAAATTTTTTATACGAGTCATTGCTATAACAAACTTACACCCCTGCCACACGGCAAGTCTAATGTCATTCCCATCGATTGACGTTCGTTCAAAATGACATTACTTTTGCTGTCACATGAGAAAATATAATGTCATTCGATGAAAACGACATTAGGTATCGAATGAGTTTACAGAACTCATTACCCAGCGATATGCGAGCTAATGTGTTATCTCGACGCCAGAGACTTGGTGAGAATATACACCGAAAAACACGATTTCAAAAGCGTCACAAGCACTGTAATATTTCCGCGTCCGTATTATTGAGCGATCGTTCATTTATGTATATAAAAATGCCAAATAAAATTGGAAAAAAATAAAACTCACTCTCGCTCCCAGCCTTGCGTGGCTAACATTCACAACATGGCGACGCCCAGCCCGGCCGCTTCAGACCAAATACTGTGTCGCCGCTGAATTTTTAGACGCGATAGCTTGCTCTAAACGGTTGTATTCGCTTTTATTCAGTGCATTCTCATCCTTCCGTAACAATATAGGTGTGAAATATTAATCGTTTTTGAGGTAAATTTAAGAATTTCTTGATGCTAGGCTTAACCGTGTAGGGCGTACACTGTCGTCAAAGCAACGACCCCAGGCGAAGTATTTCTCCAACTTTGCACTAGAATCTACATTTTCATTTCATCCAATTGAATTACATTTAAAAAAAACAAAGCCTTCTAATGCATTCATTACTGCCATTAATATAAGAGAAAAACGCTTCTTCGGCACACAGTTCATGAATGTTTGACTTGCTGTCATCTAGATGACGCCACAATATGTTTTGTTTCTCGCGCGCTACGCTAGTCACTCCCAACCACCGTGCTCCCAACTAAAATTGTTGTGAGGACGGGCGGCAGTGCGCGCGAGGTGCGACCGTAGCATGCGCTAAGCTTTTTGTGGACGCGCAGCCAATACTGTCTAATTTCACCATAGAGAGCATTTCACAAAATGACGTCTGCCATTTGCCTGCCGCCGCTGGCTGAACTTTAGCATGGCTTGGACTCGTGGTGTAGCAGTGATCAACAAGTTATTGAAATGAGGATTAGGATATTAAAGTTGGTTTCTATTAGTAAAGCAATACTTTTTGCAACGTATTGAAGCATACATCGAAATTTTTATATGCTGTACTCTCTTTCCATCGCAATCGCCATCATTTGCAAATGACATTAGTTTTTGCCGTGTAGCAGCGCACAGAAAAAATGACATTAAGTCGAACAAATGTCATTCGATGAGAATGACATTAAATTTGCCGTGTGTCAGGGGTATTAGAAAGCCTGGCATGACAACACAAGATAGGAGCCTGCAGTCACTCTTGAGTCTTACCTACAGGAATGGTTGATGCAGCGACATTCTCCAAATATCTTTAACAGGCAGATTCCTTTCTACACAGAATGTTATACTCACGCTTACATAATGCACTCATTATAGTCATGTCCAATTAGTGACAGTGAAAAAATGCAAAAGTAGCTCAGAAATATAAGAACACCATTGCATAAAGAATTTACCAAGGAACACAATGCAACAAACCGCATGAAAACCCATAAAGCCATTTTCATGCTATGCTTTCTGCAAACAGAGCAGTCAGGTCAAAAAACACTTGAGAAAACTGGAATTTTCACAGAGATTTCAGTCAGTTTTATGCTACCTACGGTCACAAAAACATTTTCCAAAGTCATTTCTGGGCTCTTTTTGGGCAAAATTTTCAGGAAGTGATTAAAAATACCTTACACCAAATCTGATGTTAAATTCTTTTTTTTTTTTAGATTTTTGCGATTTGATCCTTGCATCCCTCCTTAAATGAATGCGACAGTACCACATGCAACTGAAATTAACATGATGGAGAGTTGAGCTAGTTTGTTTTTATCCAGTTCGAATTAGCAGCACTAAAAAAAAAGAACATAAAGGAAGAAGTGAAACGCTTTCAGAGCTGTATGTGCATGTGTGTTGCTTTTCTTTTTTTGTGCTTCGCGTTTTTTGCACCAAAGCAGCATCAGCTGATTCATGAAATTATATTCAAGTGCTCAATAATAATAAATAATAAATAATAATAATAATAATGATAAGTAAACCAGAAACCAATATCATTCCAGAAATCGCTATCATCGAGGCTAATCTTTGTTTTGCGTTACTCTTTTAAGCTTCATTTTGTTAATCTGTTTTAGTATCATGCTTATTATGTTTCTATTAGATGAATGGTCTTAGCATTAAGTGCAGCGATTTTTTTTTTGCTCTGATTAATGTTGATACTCTCTTACTTTAGAAAATGCAGTAAAGCACAACTGAGCTCTTGAACTTGCACTGCAAATGGTACATTAAAGCAAGAGCTTGCAAATCACGAAGCAAAGTTTATTTTTTATGCGAGCACCGCTTTGTAAGGAAGCGGCCTAGCTGATCCTGATAGGTGGAAACCTAAGCTAAGCGGCACTCCCTCCTGGAGTGCAGTTTAGCTGAGGTTGTGGCCCCTATTCTGAAGGAACTATGCCTGCCTGCATTGCATCAAACAATCTATTGATCAGCTGGTGGCAGTGCTCTATTTGTATGAAGACAACTGTAACACTACCTCAGTAGTACATTGCTAATGAATGTACAACACCAAATGTGACATTTAAAACAGCTGCAAACATCACTTACTGCATGCAAATGCACTTCAACATAATGACCTATCAGTGGCATTTGATGAGAAGCGCAAGCACTTTGGTAAGTGATTACGTACTCAATCAATAGTTTCACCGCCATCCCTCAGTGAAATCTTAGCTGAAATAACATGAAATGCTTACGACACATGATGGTTCATGCAAAGTCTGCCATAGTAAGTAGCTTGAGGGACTTTCGTTCCCTAAACTGCTGACCATACAACTCTATTTACCAGGCACTACTGGATATAGCAGACAGTTTCAGGTGAGCATTTACCGATATGCAAAATGTAACGTAAATTGTACAGCACCCTGAACATCTGCAAACTGTATGCAGAAAATTAGTGTGCTGTTCTTTAGTGCACACGAAATAAAATCGACCATAAATGTTCAAGCTGCTACTATGTTACAATAGACTGTTTCCAAACTGAGACACCTACTCCAGCAATTTAAAGCTTGCCTCCATCGTGCCTTAAAAAAAACCCTTAACCACAACGCAGGCAATCTCCTGCCTACGTACGCAAGATGCCTGGGGCGATTACTGCAGCGCACTTAAGCGATGTGCTTTGGGCTTTCCGTCCAGTGATCAAGGCTTCCGTATGGAAGCCGAAACGTCTTCGTCTTCATATTAAACAACAACCTTTTGGTCGGCGTTCCTTCTATTGACTTCATGAATCTTCTTCCCGACCAGACGAGTTTTCGTTGAACGTTAGATTTCATCGTGCCTACTGTCCATTCTAACTCCTACTGTCCGAACGTCCCGTGAACACAAGAAAACTATACCCAAACTCCACAGAGGCAGGCAGAGACATAATCAGCAAAATATCAGGCGCAAAAGTTGTGGAAATTTCAGGTAATGAGCTAAGGAATGTACGCAAGAGCCACGAGAGAAGCCCAGAAGAAGTGGAAGCAAGAATTCCTTACTTCAACCTATTTGCGGTCAGCAACCGTGTAAATCTGAAATCAAGGCACACAAACAAGTTTCCAAGCTCGGATGCTAGTAGTTTAGTTCCTATGCGCCATCTAGGAGAGTGAACAGGCAGAACAGGAAAAGCTAAAAGTCCAAAAGCCAACCACAACACCTGGGCACCCTCCATCCATTTCCTGTAACCCTTTGCATGCCAAATCAATTCCTAAAAACATATCAAATCGCCAATTTTTTTGTTTGCAGAATTCTGGCAACAATGACCGTTGTCAGGCTTTAAACACGTGCTAAAGGTACAAAATGTTTTTGGCTGACAACTAGCGCAGTCTAGCGTTGAAAATTGCAACTAACACAATTGCCGACTGCAACCTGTCTTTGGCAGTGGGAGCAATGCAAGATCGGGCCGGACAAGTGCATAATATTCTATTTATTTCCATCAAAGATGGGGAAGGAAAGGCAAAAAGCTGCTATCGCAGCTTAACAAGTCCTCGTCCCCTACAAAGCAGCAGCAGTACACGCCGTCAACCTGACACATATTACATCAAAAAATGAAGAGAAAAAAAAATAAGAAAGAAAAAGATGTATATATGATAAAGTATAGAACGTACTGCTCGCACAATAATAAAAAATCTAGTCATTAGCAATATTGGTATAACCTCCTGCTCCGAGTACAGCGCTGGGTTGGCAGTTAGAGGCTTAACACAACAGCTTTAGTAAAATGCAATTACTTCCACCGCCTTGATGCCACAGACCTCAAGATTTGCAGCAGAGGAGGACCACTGTTAGTACACTCAGCTAAAAAGAAGGAACAGTGCAGTACCTGGCCTTTGCTTCTTTGCCATCAGGCAGGAAGAGTCGCAGTGTGGCCACGATGCACCCATGAGTGACTACACAGCAAATAAAGGAGGAGACATTTTGCCACAAAAGTGAGACTAAGTATAGAACAAACAGTAAAGATGCATGTAAAAAAAAAATCTGCCAGGGGCACTTAAGTCTCCTTAGGTGCTATGCATGTGAAAGCATCATGCACTACTGCTGTTTCTGTTAATGCGTTCGTGGTTGATTACGTCCGTGGTATTCTCTGCGTTTTTGCAACTTAGTTGGCCACCAAACCACACGCCATTCAGAACCTGTGGGTTAATGCCCACATATGCAGAACTGGTCATTCTCTAGTTAACATTTATAGAGGGAGGAGAGTCTTCATACCCCACCCAGCGCAGTGATTAAGCGATGCGCCACTGCAATGGCAGGTGCGCCGTTCCTGTCACAGCCACCCACACGGATTGCGAGACCCATTTTGCTCTTCCTGAGCAACTTCTCGTGCAGCTGGCGTGATGCCCCTCTGAACTAACCCGAACTTCCTCCCATTGGCTGCAGCTTGCAGAGCTTACCAGAGTTACTTCGTGGATAGAAGCTGAAGTAGTGAAGGGCTCCGGAAATTTCGACCACCTAGGGTGCTTTAATGTGCACTGACATCGCGCAATACACGGGCCTCTAGAATTTCGCCTCCATTGAAATTTTACCACCACAAACACTTGAGTAAGCATACTAACATGAGGTGCAATGCTGATACCACAGGCTAGTACTGAATAAGTCGCTGAAAATGACACACGATAAGCTTCACATCATAAATGTGGCACTGAGTTGTTTAGAGGTGACAGTAATGATTTTTAAACAAGAATGACACCAATCTAATTGTTGTGAAGAAAGTGTGGATCACAAGTATTCACAGTTGCATAAAAACTGAGGCTCACCTTTTCTGGAGTTTTCCACGACATCAACCCCAAACTGTACAATGTCACCCGAGCAGACCTCTTGAGCTGGCGACTCCTCTGAACCTTTGCTGAGCCGCTGGTTGTTGACAAATGTGCCATTACTGCTCTTGGTGTCTTGCAGATAAAACTGAAAGCAAAGAAAGCAGCAGACTGTAACCTACATTCCAATGTAACCAAGTGGGCAATTACACCGACTAAAAGGGGCTAAACAGATTTTTTTGCAATGCAGTAAGTCGTAGTAACCTTCACAATGCCCATCAAGAATAACAGCTTATGTGTCATTCACAGGGTCAGTTTGTTAACCATATAATGGGCCAAAATGCAGTGTCTTATTACCATGCCTAATCCTACTGCACATTACAACAAACTGCCAGGACATTCTATGCGTCAAACAACACGTTGAAGATTTTTAAAAGCATCAAACAGTGAAGGGTTACCTGCCGCATACTTCAAAAGAACTGTGCACATTTCTGCCCAAATGGAACGGCAAATGGGCTTTTGCAGTTACTTGCAGTTGTACAAATTGGCACCATGAACGAATTTTCTGGTTAAATAACTGTGCAGGAATGCATGAACTTTGTGCATGAAGATGTCGCAGCAAGCAAATTGTGAAAAGTACTCGATTACACCCATTGAAGATATTACGAGGGCTAGAATAAGGTGCAGAAACAAAATGAATATCTCCAAGAGTGACTGCTACCAGTTCTTTTTGTGCTCCACCTCACTGCATAATGTCTACAGTACCCAAAAGGCCACCAAGAAAACCATGGCTGTGTTCTCAAAGAGCCAGCAGATGCACGCTACAGCCCAGCTCAAGGTGGAGTGCAAAAATGTATTGACATCACATATTCATTCCACACATAGAAGATTTGTCAGATTTTCGTGAACCACGCATTATTATTGGCCCCAGTAACAAGAATGCCACACTTGTTTCTTTTTCAGTCCTTTTATCATGTTCAAAGAAGCATTAAAACACCAGTGTCAAGCTCTAGCATAGCCTCTGCACACAAATGTGTGTTGTGTTGGGTTTAATAGCACATAGGCAGCTAAGGCCATCATACCCCAAACACTTAGGTAAAGTTTGCTACAAAATTTTATAAAAATGTGAAAACAGTGTAGAGGGCCTAGAACTTTATACTACGCAGTAACCATAAGGGAAAGACATTTTACACTAGTAAAAGCTTTAAAGAGGGTTGGGTAACCTCAGTGACCATCCTTGGCTGGGCAAGGATCTCGAGGCTCCCGACAAACCAAATAAAGACCTCAGCCTTCTCAGGTGTAAGATAGTGGCTGAGGTGTATCAAAAATCAAGCAGAACAGTAGGTTAGCATTCACAGTTTTGAAGAAAACCTACATCCTCTAAAAACCTAAAAACATAAGATATGTCTACAATTGCATTATCACCTAAGAGCAGTGCTGAAAGAAACGGGATGCATTCTTTATAAAATTCAGTGAAGCACTTTTTCCTTAGCTTTTCAAGTTTTGAGCATGGCAATAAAATATTGTTGACGGTAAGTTCCTGTCCACATTTTCCACCTAGAGGTTTATCTTGTTTCGTTAACAGAAAATTATGTGTTAGGCAAGTGTGTCCAATGCGAAGTCGACATAAGTTTACCTCTACAAGACGTTTCTGGTGCCTGCATGATTTTCGTTCTCCCAAGATGGGCTTCATGGAGTGTAGTTTGTTGTTTGCTTCGTTTTCCCAAGCAGCTTGCCATTTATCTTTCAACTTAGTGCGTTGCAGTCTATGGGGCATGTTGACTTGCTTGATTTCATCACTATAAGCTCGTGATGTGCACGTGTCTGCTTTCTCATTTCCCTCTATCCCGATATGGCTCAGCACCCAGCAGAATATTATCCTGTGACCTTCTGTTGTGATCTTTTCTAGGTTGTGAATTACGCTTCCGAATAGGGGCTCAGCTGCGTTTCTTATGCTGTTTTCGATACTGTAATTCATTATTCTGCCTACAGCTACACTGCATAGCGTTCAGCTTTGAAAATTGATGCACATTTTGGCAGTCTTGCTATTTTTGGTCAAATGTTTAGCGGAATCCCCCAAGGTGGAGGAGATTTGTAATAAGGGAGTAATTACTCATTGGCATCCACCCAAGCGCAGCCATACGGCTACAAGGGAAAGCTATACAGCTTTCTCAGAAACTTCGTAGTTAAAGAAAAATTCGTCCTGGTCCGGGGTTCGAACCCGGGAGCAGTCGCTCTACCAATTGAGCTAACCGGGACGGCAAGCTTATGGTAGGGCGAGAGCGAATTGATCAGTAACTCGAAGTGGGAAGTGTGTTGCTAACAGGGACGGCAAGCTTATGGTAGGGCGAGAGCGAATTGATCAGTAACTCGAAGTGGGAAGTGTGTTGCTAACTCGAAGTGGGAAATGTGAAACACACTTCCCACTTAGAGTTACTGATCAATTCGCTCTCGCCCTACCATAAGCTTGCCGTCCCGGTTAGCTCAATTGGTAGAGCGACTGCTCCAGTGAAGCGGTGGCCCCGGGTTCGAACCCCAGACCAGGACGAATTTTTCTTTAACTACGAAGTTTCTGAGAAAGCTGTATAGCTTTCCCTTGTAGCCGTATGGCTGTGCTTGGGTGGATGCCAATGAGTAATTACTCCCTTCTTACTATTTTTCCCCCATTTTCCTTGTACTGCAGTAGTCCTCACATATTGTTCCCGATTTCGAGCCCTATGTGTTAAATTCTGTGTAGCTTGCATATTTTCCTTTAAATGCCAGATATTCCTGTAGTATGCGTTGATGTGGTATTTGTTTTTTGCGAAGGTGTGTTAATGTGAAGTCACACACAGAGGGTCGGCTGTACCATGGCAGCAGTGGAATTAGTCTTGGGGTAATTACAGGTAGGGCATCCAGCAATCCTAACTCCTGACATTTATCTTCAAAGCGTAATGACAGAGGTCTTATTTATTGGGGCTTATTATTGAAGAGAGTCTTTGAAGGGCACTTTATGACTTTGGGATAACAGAGGTGTTTCGGTAAGAACTTTATTTTAGTATGTATGTGCACATAAGCATTGTTCTACCTATGAGAGGTGGTTCATCTGCTTCGGTGTAAAGACTATTCAAGGGGGATGTTCTGTATGCACCAACTGAGAGACGCAAATCTAGGTTCTGTACTGGACCCTCTGCACACAAAAATGAAAGCACACAAAAATGAAAGCACACAAGGTGCATTGTGCTTGACAAGGCGACATATGCAGTGAAGGCCCTTTGCCTCTATGAGGTGCTGTGACAGGTCATCAGCACCCGCCTGAGCATGGAGATGCTGACCAGTAATCACTGTTAACATAGATGTACTCGAACTCTGGGGACTTCGCTGAGCACGAGCAACAAACAGTGTGTCTGGCAAAAGTGACTGAGAATGCGGCTCTGAGAAAGCACGGCGGCAGACGCAGTGCCCCTCACCTTTCCTCCTTCGTACCACAGCAGGGCGTGGTTCCGCGACAGCACCTTGCAGTCAAAGATGGCATTGTTGGGGGCCTGGCGACACCGTGCCACTGACCGGCCGACCTTGGCAGGCTGGTCAAGATTCAGCACCCGCTCGGGAAACGGGTGTGAATTGGGGCGGCAGGTCAGGATGGCACGGGGAACGCCAGGCTTCGGAGGTGGCACATCTGCTGTCGAGAACGGCGGCATCTGCTGCTGCTGCTGGGGAGCGCCGCCACCGATTATCGCCGTCGGTGGTGCCACCTCCCCGGACAGCACGCCGGCCTTCATCGTCTCGGCCTCATCCGACGCCGCCGCCAACCCGTTTTCAGCCGGGGTAGCCGTGGTGGCTGTGATCTCGGTCTCCACCTGCGCACAAAAGCAGTTATGCAGGCTACCACAAAAAGCATCGAGAGCCTTACTAGTGTAAAGGAATTTACTAAGCATACATATACTTTGACCCTCAGTTTACAAAAGGCCGCCCATATTGAGCACTAGCAACGAAGAATGACTAAAATATTATTACCAAGCAACTATCAAAGAAGCTGTAGATATCAGTACCAACTGTGCACTGTTGAGTTAGAGGAATTGTTTCCAAGAGGAATTATTGCCTGGTTCAACTGTGGCTGAGATTGAGCTTGGGACACACTAGTTGCTCAGATTTCACCAAGTGACAGTATGACAACATGCTCACGAACCATCCTGCAGTCTGCTAATGGCCTTGCAAGGAATGGGGTTATTGTAGGAGGTGCTGTTGTCACAGCACATGTACTTGTGTGGACACCAAATGCCCCGAAACCAGTGCAATGCCCATTACAGTTAGTGCACCAAGTCAATTGATAGAAACATTAAAAAGAAAGCAGCAACAAAAGATTAACACCATCTACGAAGCTGTTTGCGTCAGACTTTCGGTACTCTTCTTATTGGAGGCTGCTATCTATTATGAACAGTGCTTTCCAACAAGCCTGGTTACATGCCATGTTAAATCAAGACATTTTAACGTGATAGCACTAAGGGTCCAGTGTCGCAGAAAAACTGGCGGTGGCAACACTGGCCGCAAGCTGACATCTGCCAGGGTGGACAGGTGGCAACTTGGCGGCCGTGGAAAGTGGCAGCCACTTAGATCGACCATAAGGGAGCCTCACCGAAGTGCGGGCAGAGCAACCTGGGTCGCTCAAGCTCACAACCACCTGAGGCACAGTCACCTGCCGCACATTGCCTGACTGCCTCACCACTGCGCCATGTTCCACAATAACACAAAACTGCAAAGATTGGTGTCCTGTTCCTCTACAACCACAAGCAGAGTCAGATGACAGGCTGAAGGTGGCAGCAGTCAACTTCAGACTCACATTAACTCTACATCACATGCTACAAGACGTGACAAGTGGTGTGAAAAAGCATGTCGGCGCAGTTAGATTCTGACTTGAGGCACACAGTACTCAGCAGAGAGCTGTTAAATGTTTGCTGTCCCGAATGACATAAGCCACGTAACATCCCTATGATATTATATGCGGCTCCTTCCTGCAACTGCAAATTGAAACCTAAAATCCACAACAGAAACTCTGTTGCGACAAAAAGTTCAGACCACTTTGGCATATGCAATGTGCATTTCTATAACCTCCCACCCGCAGCTTACAGAGCAGCCCGATAAGGCTTCAAATCTTTGAACAGGGCGAGTACAACTTTCCTCCTTATGCCTTAACAGCATTGAAGCCTAGCAGCAGACCTAACAACCTTTGAACTTTTGGCCAAGGCTTGCACAACTGTTTTTTTTTTTTTTTTTTATGGGGTTTAACGTCCCAAAGCGACTAAGGCTATGAGAGACGCCGTAGTGGAGGGCTCCGGAAATTTCGACCACCTGGGGTTCTTTAACGTGCACTGACATCGCACAGTACACGGGCCTCTAGAATTTCTCCTCCAAAGAAATTCTAGCCGCCGCGGCCGGGATCGAACCCGCGTCTTTCGGGTCAGCAGCCGAGCACCATAGCCGCTGAGCCACCGCGGCGGCTGCACAACTGTTGTGCCTCAGCAAGTCTTGCTCCAGCATGAATGATGGAAGGCACATGTCAACAACAAAAGTGCATTCCATACACTTGATCATTTTGAAATCACTACGTGAGCCTGCTGTTTCTCAGGCTTGTTTTACTGACAAGCTAAAAGTGTATGAAATTTGGTGCCACCATAAAGGTACATTTAGCCATACTCGGAACCAAGATTGTCTGCGTAAGAATGTTTAAATCGCCCAAAGGTGCGACAACCATCGTTTTGAGAGAGCAAGCCTAGCAGATTACTGCGAAGCAGTTAAACAGAACCTTCCACTTTACAATTATGTGATGAAAAATTTTAACACGACCGAATAGGGGAAAGAAAAAGGTTCACGCTCCCAGTTATCCATTTGCAGTGCAGAAGTGATAGACTAGAGGCCCAGCATATGAGCAACAATGACACATAGCACTTGCACAACAGTTGGAGAGTCATGCCAAACAAGGCAGCGAAAGTTGTAGAGGTACAAAAGGAAGCAACACGAGAGATAGAACACGTCATCTAGATGTAATGCAGGCTGATCGTGTACGTCTCCAGCCTTAACAGTAACGAACTTAAGAACACTGACAACTAATTTTAAAGCAGCATATGCAGCGGGTTAACAGTTTCGTGAGCACAACAGCCAGAACGCTTCCTAAAGCAAATAGGATTAAAGTAAAATGGGGCATGCTCCCAGTGTTGGGAACAGCCACAGATCAGCCTGCATTGGCACATGTTTGGGTGTTCCCTATTGTATTGCTTCAACTTGCACCCGACGAGATATTGAGAATGAAACTGTTAGCCTCAAAGGCAAGGTGTCCCTTGGTACAGTGCAGCTGCATAACATACCTGGCACAGATTACATGGCTGATGTCATGCAATATGGAAAGGACAAAAAGCTGAAGCGTTTGCTTTGTCTCTGTAATGTAGTAACTAGCTTTTTGTAGTTACTGTGTTGGTGAGACTACAACGGCATCTTGTGAGAAAGAAAGGCCAATATCCCAAAATGCAGGTTGTCATGGCAACATGCATGTCCATCACAGAAGACACGCATATACGACTGATGGAGAGTTATCCTCAATGCACTTCGAGTACCAGTATTGTAACTACTCTTGCCAACTGTAAAGCTAAACAAGAGTTTTAAACAACTCAGGATTTCAAGTTTTTACAGGCAGAAAGCACCACACCCCTTTTTAACTGCTTTTCTGGCTATGACTGCCAGTTCTCGTAGATGGGGAGCTGCGCTGGAAATGAGGCGCATGTGAGAATAGTTGGTTCATTAAGTGTGCCAAGTAGTTAACAGACAGCCTACTGTTGCGTTCTCAAATATACTAAGCATCATTAATCTACAGTGCACAAGGTTTGAGAGCAAGAGTTTTTTAGCTAACATTAAACGCAGTAAATAACATAGATACCAAACAGCACAATGCCACAAGCTTTAAGTGTAATCCAAACATGAAAAACGTCGCGCATGGTAACAACACACTTGCATTCAGTCCACAATGAAATGCACGACCCACCACTACAATTGATACATCAATTACCCACTTGTGCATTTAACAACTTCTATGCATGCCCTATTATGTCGAACTGACAGCTGGAACCTGTCCTTTTCAGACATTTTTCTACTCAAGATAACTCAAAACTTTCCAGCTGTAAAGCTAGGTGCAGAATGTTGCTCATTTACACTTTCACGCATTGCAAGTTGATATTCCTGCATTTGTCAGACTGTCCTGAGAGACAGCATCTCACTACGCGCATTGGCTGAACTAGTTAGGGCGCGGCACGGTAGGTAGAGGCGAGCAGTAGGTTAGCCTGGCATTAAACTTTATGTTGACTGATTAAAGGATCGTATGATGCGCGTCAGAAATCCATAAGAACGTGAATACGGGTGTTCCGTACCTTGAGGTGCATGATAAGGCCGACGCTCGGACCGCCAACGAATGTCGAACACTATTTGATTTGAGTCATGTGCGCAAAACACGCATCGTGCCCGGAAATCGGAATGTCAACGACACCGGCTAGCAAGCTGCATTGCCGGGCAACCGACCGCACGGTTCCGCCCGTGGGGACAAGTCGGGGACGGCGGTGAAGACTTGTCGTATCCGTATTATGGGACCCCAAGCGGCAGCACAGTCGAGGCGGATATGTGCATCGCTGCTTGTTCCTACACAAGTAGTGACGCCAAACGGAGTCAAACGCACGTCAAGGCTGCATGCACATACCACACGCCCTTGAAGGAAGCAACGCCTCGCGGCCACGATAGCGAACCAGAAAGTCGGTCGATTCGGGCTCGCGACAACACAGCCTCTACGACCTAAACGCAATACACGTCGAGGTGGGAAGACCGCGCACAACCACACGAAGCTATGTAATCCGATGGCTGCGGGAGTGTCAAGCCTTCCGCAAGCCACGGTTCATTGCCCGGTTCGGCTCTATTTGCACACCGACTTTTGACAGCGCTACGCCCAAGCAACGCAAAACAGTTCTGCTGCCGTGGCCGCGTAGCACAAGTTTACGCGGTCAGAAAGTATTACTTGCGTCGCTTTTTGTTGTTTTTTTTTTCGTTCAATCCATTTACGGAAAGAACAAAAAGTCTTTGCACTGGCTCCGTTCATAACGGGCCTATCTCAAAGTGAGATCTCCCGAAGTTCTCCCCGATCACGTTTAGTTTCTGCACTCTGCACCAGAGCTCCGTGTATTTGCTTACCTTGGCGGAATCCTTTCGGTAGACAACCATTAACCCTGCGACACTCGCAAAGTCATTTGCAGACTGCACAGCAGCTAGCAATAATGCGCACGCATGGCCGAACCACGATCACGGCACGAACGAAAGACATCTTGCGAAAATCCTGCTGCGAAAACTGCAGCGGCCGCTTTTGCGAAAGTCCCACGAAGGTGGCAAGCTCTCAAGCAGAGCACATGAGCAGGTCCGTCCGGCTTGTTTCCATTGCGACGAGCCAGCAGGATTTTCGGGCGCAGTGCCTGCTGAAGTATGCGGCGATCTTCTTTCGCTTGCTGGGCGCTAGCCTGAGCGGGTGCACAGGGGGTCAGGCGCCCGGACCGCAAGGACTAGGAGCAGACGAGGCCGGGCACGGAGAGCTTCACGCACGGCACATGAGGGTCGGCGAGGCAGGCCTACCTCGTTCACGCAGGGGCCAGCACTTTCTATAAAAAGCAGTCATCTGGGAGAATCGGACGGTAGCGCCCAGCGTAAAAACGTCATTTGCCCGGTTCGAGAATAGGTAGACGCAGGAGCAAAAAAACAGGTAGAAAACGGACGAACGGACACGGCGGACGGGCCAGCGAACCGCACACACATACACACAGGTTTCTACGATCCGATAATCGGGGCAAAAAAGGCGGAGGAGAAGGAAGGAGTGAAACAAGACCAAGTCGAACGTCTGCGGAAACCCGATGAGAGTGGTCGGAGTGGTCGCCCAAAGGTGCTCGTTTGGGTACTCTCGCCGCTCTCGCTCGCAAGGCGACTTGCGACGCTCGGAAGCGCTAGCAGAGACAGCGCCGCCTGCGAAGCATCTGACAAGGTTTGCGGCCTCTGAGATTTGTTTCAGGTTCCGCGCCATTTCCAAACTTTGTAGGCAAACGAATTGCGCGCGACTGCTGTAGAGTCAACTGTAGTCATTACAACCTCTGTATGGGGGAGTGGTGGTGGTGGCAGCTTTGAGATTGTGAGCGTATGCTGTGTGCGTGCGCGCGTGTGCACGTGTTTGGTTTGGTGTTATGGGTTTAACGTCCCAAAGCGATTCTCGTTATGAGGGACGCCGTAGTTGAGGGCTGCGGATAATTTCGACCACCTGGGGCTCTTTAACATGCACTGACATATCGCACAGCACACGAGCCTTCAGCATTTCGCCTCTACTAAAATGCGCCCGCCACGGCCGGAATAGAACCTTTCTTTTTTCGATCCAGCAGCCGAGCTTCATAACGACTGAGCCACCGCAGCGGCTTTGTGTGTGTGCGCGCGCGTTGGGGGGGGGGGGGGGGGGGGGGGGGGTAATACTACATTAGCACCAGTTTTGCGGTATGACTTCCCCTTCCTTTATCGAATCGCTGTTCAGGAGCCTTTTCACCTCAGGTTGCCCGTAGTTCTGTAATTTCGCTTTTACAGGTATCCAATGCTTACGGTAAGTTCTCATGCTGAGACAAAACGCTGCCGGTTTGCTTCCTTGGTTGATTTTATGACTTGAAATTCGCTTATACGGTTCCCAGACCTCATCGGACTGCGGGTCTATTTCCAACAGCACAAATGGGGTTAGAGCTGGCCAATTCAAGTAGTACTGTTCGATAATGGCAATCAACGAATAAGGTAAGGTTCGCCGACAGAGTGCATATGACGTTCCTTTGAGGAGTCGCTTCCAGAACCCCACTATATTCCTGTTAGATGGGAGGTATGTTGCACGAGCCTGCATAAAATATGCAGAACTAAATAACCAAACCAAATTGTGTGGATTAGACGAGGCTTAGCTCGTTTACGTGGAGCACTACCTGGGCTGTAAAGCCATGAAATGAAGGGGGAAAAAGAACATGGCTCATCATAGCTGCTCGGGCCTGGTAATTACAGGAAAGCAGCTGCGCTAGAACCGACACCAAAACCATGAAAAAAAGAGTGACGTGCAGTCGCAGTTCATTCAGTCCGACAAGGCAGGTGATCTCTGGACGGCTAGCAGGTGTTGCTCGCTGCACGTCCTTGCACCAGCGCATGACGGCACTATACCCACATCGCAAAGGAATGTCTGACAGTTCTTGACAAAGCTAAAACAAGAAAGAATATAAAACGCTAATTGAAAATTGTTCTCCTAATAAGAGAAAAAGAAAGCACACTCATGCCGGGATTTTTTTCTCTTCAAATCACGAGTATTGCGCACTCGAGAGAGCTGCGTTCCTTCAATCCCAGCCCTCCCAATATGACCCCCTAGCACCCTATGACGAAGGCAATCGCTGAAATTCCTAGGTCGCCGGAGGTACCAGGCTGCGTTTATATACCTAGCAATTGCGGACAAAAGCAATTTTAAACGGGAAATCGTTTAAGAACGCAACGTTTTCATATAATGCGAGATTTCACTATAACAGCCAACATATCCACAGATCACCCGATGGCAGTTTTGTATTTTTTGTTGTCTATCAACGGATTTGCTATTGTGAAAAGCGCTCCCCATTGGTTGTCTATGGGAGTCATAATCGATGCAATTGGTGGAAACACTTTAAAATAAAGATTTGGCTACATATCAGAAGAATGGACCATTACCTTCAATATTTCCGTAACCATTAATTACAATATTGCAATATTCAAAACTTGCAATATTCAATTTTGTTCGCTGCATTTTTACCTGGCAGTCAAAATCGCGGTCCCAATCAGTTTCCATAAACATGTGAAAACAGAATAAGAACAAGCCAAACGTTGAATGCGATATTAGCTTGAGATACCCGACATAACAGTTACTGCCACGTGGTTAATCTTTAACATGCCAAGCAATGCAATAAGCGAGGGAAAGAATCGGTGGCAGCGCGTAGCTTTAGAACGGCCGCCCAGTTTGTGCGCATGCGCCAACTCGCGCCGAGTATGCCGATTATACAGGGTGTTTCACCTAAGACTTTACACAATTTTTAAAAACGGGATTGTTTAGTTAGAAGAGCGCTTTGTTCGCCATAGCATTGTCAGTGGTGTAGTACATCAGAATACAGCTAAGGCGTGCTAACTATAACATTAGTGTTAGGCTCCTTAAGAATAGTTGACATCTTAACATTAGTGTTAGGCTCCTTAATTATTCAGAGGAGTGTAGCCCACCGTAAGTAATATCTATATCATTTTTTGCAATTTCGAGAACACGTTTACTCTCGGCGCTGTGGCACAAGTTTTGGCTTTTTCGGCGAGTTACGCTCACCGGAGAGGTTGCTTTGCCTGCAAGCTTCTTGAAAGCGCATGTATTTTGGCGCGATGTAACCATAATTTGTTGGACCACAGCACCGAGGGTAACCGCGTTTTCTAAATCCTAAAAACTGATATAGACATTACTTACGGTGGGCTACACTCCTCTCAATAATGTAAGAGCCTAACAGTAATAGCTAAAGAGTTAACTGTCTTATTAGTTAACCAGCCTGCTAGTTAGCTCCTCTAGCTGTATTCTGACGCGTACTGCATCGTTGATAGTGCTATGCTGAAAAAAACTCAAAAAGCCTATTTTTAAAAATTGTGTAAAATCTTAGGTGAAGCACCCTGTATATGTGCGCCAATAAAGTGCACAGTCGAAGCTCGCGCGATACTACAAAAAAAAAATGGAATGGTGTGCTCGTTTCATTAGTGTATCAAAAGGTGGAGTACATCGACAATAGATCGTTGGACAGTGCACACTGCACAGATTCCCGCAACGAGCTTTAAATGCACGAATGTCATCTTCACAGCACACGAGCAAACAACTGAATGTTTTGTGCATTGCGATATCCTAGAGCTCGTATTACTTGGCGCACGAAAACGAGCCTGCCCGTAGCTACTGATGTCAATTACAAAGGGGAAAGGGATACAGCCGCCCGCAGTCTTTACATGAATGACGGAATGCCCCCGTCATATGGGCATAAAAACATTACATTAGACGCCTAATGGTTTAAGTTGTTTAACGCTATAATTTCTGTAGCAGGTGCTACACGCCGAGATTTAATGATATTGAACTTTTTGGTGATGTTCAAAAATGTTGCCACGACAACAGTAAATCTTGTATTTCGTGTGCACTAGAGTAGTACAATACTTGTTGAAATTTTTTCAAGGTTGGCAAAATACCACAATAAAGGTATTTCGTGTCCAGCATTTTGGGATAAAATTTTTGAATATTACGAAAATAATATTCATAACCGTTATGGAAATACTGAAGGCGTCGGTCCATTTTCCCGATGTATAGCAATATCTTTCTTTTCAAGCTTTTCCGCCACTCGCGTGGATCAATAAGACTGCCATAGAAAATCAGTGAGGAACGCTTTTGACGATCGCAAAACCGTTAATAGCGAAAAAAAATGTAAGCATGGGGACGGCAGATCTGCGGTTATATTAATTTTTATAGTGAAATGTTACATATATGGAAAAATTGCGCTCACAAATTCTTGACCCGTTCAAAAATGCCTTTGTCCAGAATTGTTGGATATGCTTTTTTTGCGTACGTTTCGCTCTGTAAATCGCTTAAATGCAAACAAAGCCAGACAGAAAACTAAAGCCCCGTCCTGAATCCATTCATGTCGGAACTTTGCCAGCAGTAACCATTAAAGGTATGCCATATATCCATGTCATATTTCCTGTCCATGTCCGTCGGCCAGGCTGAGTCAGGCCTGCGCGCCTCACAGAGGGAATGTCGGCATTGTGGAGGCAGGGTAGGAGGGATCGTCCTAAGACTCTTTGGCTTTCTTGAGACGTTCAATCAGCGAGAAGAGGTGACCATAAAAGCACAAGAATAGCCGGTCGGTAGAGACAGGGCCACAGCCCAACTTCGTCTTCATCGTCTTCGGCTCGGATCCCAAGGAGTTCATTTTACGTCAGCACAATAGCAGAATTAATTACCCAGCGACAAACCAACAGAGAATGGAAAGCTTCCCTTCGTTTCGTCCAACGTTCGAGTCTCAACCGCCCCTGTGCATGGGACTACTGTCACATTACTTCAAACAAGCCTGCTCGCCATAAGAAGCACTTGCGACTCGCACCGTGATTCGTGTTAAGTGTGCGAACGGCTGTACAGAACGCGCTCACTGCATTCCCAAAATCTATCCCTTCCTGCTGACGACTATATGTATTCAGCTACTTGAGCCTGAGTAATTTTCGCGCAAAACGGAATCGACAGAAAGATTTCCAAGCATAGTGCTCAGCAGCTATCAAAACGCTACAGCTAAACACCTAACAATTCACTACTGTAACCGTCAATGACAGATGCAGGTTGCTCCCTGAAACATTGGGCCCCAACAGGCGACGCATCCAACAGTACCTCTTGCGTTCTCAGCATTTATTTTTGAAGACCACTTACGGTACGTCCTGCTAGTCCTGCTAGCTTGCTGATTGCTAATTGGTTCTTTGCCCCAATTTCAAAACAGCGCCCAAACGAACAGGAACCTTTGGAATAGGCAGCACCATGTATTTTTGCTCCGCTAGCCGGTCGTCGCCTCCTCACCTCTATTTTAAAGCTGCTTTAAAGATATAAGCCAAGAAGAAAGAGGAAAAAAAAAAACGGTATGCTTACTGCTCTTGCGCGGCGCCATTCTTCTTCGAGCCTGGCGGCCCTCTCCTGCAGCCTGAGGCACCTCTGCTTGCGAACAAAGCGGTCGTACTTCTTCAGCAGCTGCTCTTGCATGGTCGCGGTCCACAAGGCCAGTCCGCCAGTCTCATTCACATCCGGCATCGTGACGTTCAAGTCGTCCACGCCGTCCGCTTCGTCCAGGTCTTCCATCGCCCACTGGAGTTGTAGTACTGGCTTCGCACTGTTGTCCGGCGGAGGACGAGCCGCTCACTGTTTGCCCAAAGCGCGAACCACGTCCTGAATGTGCGCGCGACGAGCCGAGGCAAACGGTTATACCGCGCTCTGGTGATAGCAATGACTGTGCTTCCTCTCCGGCACATCGACGCGTGGCTGCGTGCTTTGCGGCGGCGCAGTGGAGAAGCCAGTCCGGAAGGAATAGGGTAACTTTCTGTGCGACATTTTATCTTTGCTTATTTATGTGATAGGAGCGGAGAGGGAACGTAATGCGAAGGAAAGATAACCGAAGATACCCTGAGGTAACGGAATGACTCCGAAGAAAGCAAGCGCAATCGGGGCCGACAGAAAGTCAGGTAGGCGGATGAAATTAGGAAGCTAGCGGGGGGGGGGGGGGGGGGGGGGGGGGTAGTGGCCGCGGGTGATACAGTACAGAGTTAATTGGAGGATAGTAAGAGTGGCCTTTTTTCTGGCAGTTCTGCAGTGGACGTTGTTAGGAGGATGATGATGATGATATTTCTTGTCTGGACGCGAGCACGGTGGAAGAAAGAGAAGTGCTTAGATGGCGCAGCCGCCGGTAGGAGCAGCACGTGTTAGGGGCTTAAAGGGGGTTTTCCTTTCCGCCTTTTCATTCTTCTCTCAGTCGCAACCAACCAACCAACCGCCGAATCTGCGTGCTTTCGCGCAGAACAATTGCAACCTCAGTCAGCGTTCAAAGACCCCAAACGCTATATATGCCTACTTTATTTATTTAACCTCCTAATTCTGAGAAGGTAGAATCTTTCATACAGCGTGCTGTCCAAATCGACCAATCGAATTTCGACCCGTGAAACGGCGTCTGCTCGAGCAGATGGCGCTCGCCTCTTCGGCGCCTGGAGCGGGCACCGGAGGTGCATACAGTGATTTATTGCTTCGTCTCGCCGATTAAATAGCCGTTTAATCAGATCGTGCCGCCGATAGCAATCCCTCACCAGGCAACCGGCAGCTCAGCGTACAAGTGTACGATGATGCGCATGATCATCTCATCCATTCCCTTCGGCTGCGACTGCAAAGACATGCTTTCATCCGCTGTCTTCAATTTTTTGTGCGTTTCGCTACTGCAAGAAATGCATAATTATGCCTTAACCTGGCTGCAATAGCGTCTGTGTGGGATGCACGGAGCATGGGTCGCTCACTCTGTTCTCGTGAGTCGTGGCTATGGTTGTCTGAATCCTTTCGACAGTGGTTACGTCAGCCGAAGCAGTTCTTCGAAAACGTGCAACAAAGCCAGACGTGTACAAACCTCCCCATCGATGAATTTTTTTTTATCGCATTCGATGCGCTGAGCACAAAGTGGAACTAAGAGCGCATGTTCTAAGCCACTGCGTTACAATAATGATGCGACAGTTCAGCGAACAAAAAGATCTGCCAGCAACAAGTCGCGTAACATGAGAAAGCTCACGAAATCGACAGCTGAGGCGCGAAATGTGAAAGATGATCTTGGTTTAAACAGCCGTCCTTCGAATGATAGCCCATTTCTCTAGGTTTACGAGGCTTCAAATTTCCAGCAGTGCACGGTGATTTCTTTCTCTATGACGGTAATGCGACACTGAACAGATGCGGACCAGCTTTGGGAAAACCGACGGCACAGTGGGCGTGTGCTTGCTGATAGTTGATACGTCAGGCACTGCTGTAGTGAAGATGCACTCGGCGGATTCTGCACTCGTTCCTCCGCAGGTGTATACACGTTTGTACTACCGGGGAGAGGAGCGCCCTGGACACCCCATCGCTGGCTCAAATGTGGCGCTGCGTCATCAGAGTCTTCTAGTGGTCCGATAATGGCGCTTCCATTTCGCGCGTCAAGGGGGGCTCGTCTGGAAGCGCCTGCTTTCTTGTGCTCGGTGCATGAAGCAGTTCACACTATGAGTCGACAAGTATATAGTCGGGCTTTGCCGATGGGAAAGTGCGGCGGCCGACTAGTCTTTCTTGGCGCCAGCCACGAGGGTTATTTTCGCCGTAGCGGCAGGGCTTCTGAACGTGACGGCCCGTTACCAGTGGGTTGCCGTCGTTTTCGCCGTTCCCCGGAGACGCCTAGAAGCCGTTACACTCACGACCGATCGACGACTGCCGTGAGATATATCTCCGAGCCAGGCCACCGGCGTCGAAGGTGAGTGCCAGGCTAGGCCTCGCGGCGAGGGTGACATATGTCTTGCGCTTGCTTGTTTGCTGTTATTTCACTTAGATGTATGTCTGCATTTTTTACTGTATTTTTTTCTTGCTTTTGTTTTTGCTTGCCTTCGTTGTATTTTGTATCTTGCTCTTCACATTTTTCCACGTTCAAGATTTGTACATCATGCTAATTCGCCTCCCCCTTATAGTAATGCCCTCGGGCCCTTAAGGAGAAAATAAATGAAATGAAATGAAACCTTCTATGGGCTGTTCGAGCGAACTTAAGGTTCACTCGCGCTGTTTCCGCGAACGTTAGATAATACTGAGCAAGCTACACACATCATGTAGAGTACAGGTTTCATGAACTGTCGCAATCGGGCTTTTTGTCCGTGACGGAAGCGCGGTGAGCTATAGATTCGTGGTGCATACAGCTTTAGGCCTTAGCTCACTATAGGCAGGTCAGCTGTAGGTACTGAGCCAGCGAGGAAACTTCATATAAGACACGCTTTGCTCGCTGCCTCTAGGGTTTTAGATATGCAGGCCTGCCGCACGTATGATGCCTCCTGTCTCCACAAGAGGTTACTGTTGATAGTACAAGTCTGTGTTACGAGAACAACGGTTGGTGGAACACATAACGCTCGGTCTGTTCGTCTTGCATTCAATATAAATTCTTTTCGTGCTTGTCAGTCTTGCTTATTTTTGTTGCAAGCACTCACCCTCGTTAAATTAACTTCACCCAATCCAGCTGCTGCTAGTGTACTCCAGAGTTTATTTACACTTCACCAAATTCGTACATGTGTTACATGTATTGCACCTATACAAGTTACACATGTTATGGTCAGATAATTCAGACACCAATCGTTATATTTGTGTGCCTAATATTTTTGATATCAGTACATACTTTTCTCCCAGCGATTCTCTCGGTAGTACCATTACGGGTTAAAGGCGTGTCCACTTTTTATTTTCTTATATTTGCCTTTCATGGTTATTTTTGCACGTGTCGTCGTATTCCCAGACGTTTGGAATTCCATTGCAAACTTTAATTTATTGCAAATTATGCTTTGAATGTGCCTATGCAATTCAAAACGAAGCAAGCCTTCTCATCAGTGGAGCCATTCCTGATCACCTGTATGTGCTAATTAGCTGCCTTTGCGTACTTTCAAGAGGCCTCTTGACCCGGCAAGGTGGACGTCAGTCCGGCTATTTTGCAGTGTTAAAGGTTGCTTTCTTTTTTAAAATACTTTCGGCTCTATTTGTCTACTTCACTTCGTTTCCTGCATTTCTTGTTTCCTTACAAATTTCACCCGTATGTTCGTATCTGCGCCTTTCAGTTTCTTCTGGCTGATAGCCCTGTATGTGCCATCTGCGGGTATGATGAAACAATAACCCACATTATTTGTGACTGCCCTGCCTACAGCGCCGAAAGGCAATCCCTTCGCCGTGCGCTGGAACGCCTAGATCCACGCCCACTGACGGGAAGGAAGATTCTCGGCCACTGGCCGCGGCGATCGTCGACGGTGAAGGCCTGCAAGACACTGCTAAGCTTCTTGCGGACTTCTGGCCTGCACGATAGGCTGTGACTTCACAGAACACTGACTTTTTAGAGTGACTTCAATATTCTGTTACTCCCCTTTCTCTTTCATTTTTTTATCCCCTCACCCCCTTCCCCCCGTGTAGGGTAGCTAACCGGTTATTATTTATTTATTTATTTATTTAAAATACCTTACAGGCCCCATAGGGGCATTGTGTAAGGGGGGTTAATCTCCCTGGTTAATCTCCCTTCCAGGTTAATCTCCCTGCCTTTCCTCTTCTACCTCCTCCTCCTTCAGTTTCTTCATTTGAGTGTATAGAGATGTTCAGTGTGCTTCATTCTGTCATGAGTTAGGGCACAAGGTTGGATAGAATGATTATGAAGAGTAACCAAGGAGGCTTGTGGGACGTGCCCAGAAGAGAAATGCGAAACAAGGATTGTAAAAGCAAAAACCCAACGTGTTGGAAGGTCGTGCGCACAGAAATGTGTGATTCTGCACATGGTGAGAAAGCACATGGTGAGAAAGCACATGGTGAGAAAGCACATGGTGAGAAAGCACACGGTGAGAAAGCACACGGTGAGAAAGCGCACGGTGAGAAAGCGCACGGTGAGAAAGCGCACGGTGAGAAAGCACACCGTGAGAAAGCACACGGTGAGAAAGGACACGGTGAAAAAAAAAATTACGGATATAAGTTTTTTGCACCCCCAATGATTATCACAGTTCATTTTCCAAGTTGATTTTCCCTCTAGACCTAAAAGAAGGAAGTAGGGTTGATGATGATGGTTAAAGGATGCTGAGGTCTTTGCAGATTCGATATTGATCAATCACTTTGCTCGGCGACACCTCTGGAGGGGTTCACTTTTTATTAACAGTTAAAAAGCAACGAAAGATACAAGCAAGGAGAAAAAGTGTTACCTGACGAAACCAGCCTTCGGTCCCACAGAAACAGCTGGTTTTGAACCCTATGTCCCCGTACTTGGTGGGGACAATAACCAATTAGGTAGTCCGCGCACTCGGTGGGGACAATAACCAATTAGGTGAATTCACGAAGATCCATCAAATAAATCACTGGGGAAAGGAAAACACAGGCACTCAATGATTGGGGAAAAAAGTCATCTCGACCAATACTGTACAAGTATGTACTCTCTCTACCATAGAGATTTCAGAGGGTTCCATTTTCTTCCCGCGAGCTTCGCGAACACTCTCGCTTTCCCACTATAGGTCTCGATGCGCGCGACACCATATTTGTCACGTGTGTGGGTTCTTTCAACCTCTGATATACCCACTTTCGAAGAAAGGCAATCTTCAAGGCCCATCTATTCGGAGCCGTCCATCACAAACTGTCATCATGCACAGTAAACGGACGGACACAAACTCCCGTACTAAATAAGTCTCCCACGTGTCCCTTCCCTGTGCATGTGAGCTGAGCTTGACTCACACTAACGAGCAGTCATTCTTCATGTCTGCAGCTAGCGGGGCAATGTCTTGTTGACCGCGTCGTCGCCGCCCGATGCTTTGAGCGGCGGCGCCGCAGACATGGAACAACAGCAGAGCGACGCAGATTATGGTCGCCGCTAGGATGGATGGATGGATGGATGGATAGGAGCGCCCCCTTTGAAACGGGGTGGTGGCAATTGCCACCATTGCTTTTTTTTTTAATTTTTTTTGTTTACTGTGTTGGCAATTCTCATTAAGAATCGCTATCATCTTTACCTACGCTTTCCTACAATTCTAACCTTATGCCAAATCTCTGCTTTTCAACCACCAATCCTCCAATCGCTTTTTGCTAACTTCCACTGCAGATTTATTTACATGACCATTGTTATCTTTAAACCCTAGGGCCTCAGGAAGAGTGACTGCGCCTGCATCGACATCCGGATGGATACCATCACATTTGATTATGAGGTGTTCACTTGTTTCCACTGATCTACCACACACTGCACATGTGTCATCTTCTTCGTTAAATTTCTTTTTGTAGCTGCGCGTTCTAAGACACCCTGACCTAGCTTCAAAAAGTAGGGCACTGCCTCTTGAGTTATCATAGAAAAATTCTTTCCTGATCTGCCTTTTCCAGTATCGATATAGTTCTACACTGTTTCTTTTCCATTGAATTCATCCAATTTTTAACTTCCGCGTTTTTAACCTGTCGTTTAATGCTCTTTCTTTCTCCGTCCTCATGACCTGCATACTTACTGGTTAGTTTTCTAGTTCTTTTCCGCCACTGTGAGTCAACGCTCTTTCTGTATAAATATTTAAATACCTTAGCTGCCCACCTGTTATCGTCCAATTTCCTCAGGCGTTCTTCATATAGTATTTTACTCTTAGCTTCCCGTGCTTCGAACGATGCCCAGCCCATATACCCTTGTACTGCCTCGTTTGTGGTTTTGCCGTGGGCACCTAGTGCTAATCTTCCAACAGCTCTCTGATTTACGTCTAATCTCGACTGAACTTCTGCCCTTAAGCACAGAACCGCATTGCCGAAAGTAAGTCCCGGCACCATTATTCCTTTCCAAATACCTCTTAGTACTTCATATTTGTTGTACCCCCATAATGCCCTATGTTTCATTATCCCGGCGCCTCTTCGTCCTTTTGCCCTAAGAGCCTGTTCGTGCTTTTCCGTGTATATCTGCCCTTCGTTTAGCCATATCCCGAGGTATTTGTATTCGGCCACTTTGGGTATTCCGTGGCCTTGTATTGTAAGCACCTGGTCAGTTGTATCGTTAAAAATCATACCACCTGATTTAGTTGCGCTAAAACTGAATCCTAGAGCGTCTCCTTCGTCTCCACAGCAATTAACCAAAGTTTGTAAATCTTCCTGGCTATCTGCTAACAGTACAATATCGTCCGCATACATTAAACCCGGGAGTCTCTGCTCAATTACATTTCCGCCTAATCTGTACGACAGATTATAACCTAGATTACTTTCTTCTTGCGTTCTTTCCATATTCATCACGTAAAGCATGAACAGCAGCGGTGCTAGAGGACAACCTTGCTGTGCACCCCCACAGTTGTGGTACTTTCTTTCCCTTCCCATGTAATTTCAACTTCATTATCTCGGTAGATTTCCTGTAGAAAATCAATTACCTCATGACCGATACCTAAATCTTTCAATATGCTCCACAGGAGTTCCCTGTTCACGTTATCGTATGCACCGCTTATGTCCAGAAAGGCTAAAAACAGAGGTCTGTTTTCCGCCTTAGCTATTTCTATGCATTGGGTAAGCACGAACAGGCTATCATCTAAACGCCTACCCCTTCTGAACCCATGCCTGCATTTTTAATTTCACCGCCTGCATTGCCAGCCTGTACATAACAGACGTTATCGTAATCGGACGGTAGGATTTGATGTTCATCTTATCTTCTTTCCCTTTATAAATCAAATTCATTTTACTCTGTCTCCAGCTGTGCGGAATTTGCTGATTTGTTATGACTGTCTCCAATGCTTTTATCAGCGCTTTCTTGCTTCTTGGGCTAAGTTCATTAATCAGCTTAATTGGGATTTCGTCTATCCCTGCAGATGTGGTTTTAGGAATATTCGCTTCCGCCTTTTCCCAGTTAAGACTAGTCAGTTCTAAGCTGTTCTCTATTGCGCTGTCCTGTGTTGCCGCCTCACTTGGGGAGATTACCCCATTGCCTTTGCTAAAAGACGCAGCTATAAATGATGCAATGTAGCTCACAGCATAGTCTCCCTCTAAACATTTTCCCTCAGCATCTATAATCTGTTCCTGCGTTCTTTTATTTGTTTTTCCCAACCAGCTTATATGGTTCCAGAATTTTCTTGGCCCTCCTTTATTTGCCTCGCGAAGTTCAGCCAGCCATTTATCAGAGGACTGCTTCACTTTAGCCTGGACTAGGACCTGAACTTGCTATTTCTTTTGTCGATAAGATTCCCATTTTTCGCCTCTTTCCTCTTCAGATAACTGCGCCTTCTTTGCTTCTCTGTGTTCCCTTGAAGCCACCCGTCGTTGTTCGATGGCCTCCTTAATTTCCATATTCCACCAGCTTCGTGGCTTCCTCTTTCCTCTCCAGCGGTGTACTCCTTTCACTTGTTTCATTTTTGTAGCGATGAGCAGTTCTAACTGATAATAATCCCACTTTCACATGGGGCGTTTCTCGATTACTTCTTCTATTTCGGCTGATATTAGCGCTATTTGTTCATCGTGTAATTTTGCGTTGCCTTTTGGCTTCGCTGCATTTCTCTTTTGACTAGGGCTCCCAACTGTAGACTAATACGTTTATGATCACTTCCTAGGCTGTACTTCCCCTCTTCGTCTATTTCCATCATTGCGAGCTTGCTATAGATGCCCTGCGACATTAGACAGTAGTCAATGGTTGTTTGCCTGTTACGGGATTCCCACGTGATTTGTCCCTCACATTTAGTTTCTCTGTTGACAATAACTAGGTTGTGCCGCTCACACAAGCCTAGCATTAACTTCCCGTTACAATCTGTGTATCCATCCAGATCCTCGATGTGGCCGTTCATGTCTCCAAACAAAATAATATCGGCACCGTCTCCAATCTGCTTTATATCGTCATTGAGGCACTTAACTATATCCTTGTTTTCTTGCCTGCATTTGTCCCCGGTCCCTAAATAAACTACCCCTAGCCATGTCCTTTTGCCAGCAATTGTACCTGCTACCCAGACATGTTCTTTGCAAGTTGATTTTATTCTTTGCCAATTTGTTCCTTGATGTATCAGCATACCTACTCCTCCGCCCTTCTTCTCCGTTGTTGTTCTGTTGCACCCTTCCCAGATATAGCCATCGATTAAAGGTGGATCTTCTAGATCTCTCAGTCTCTCTCTCTCTCTCTCTCTCTCAGATGTGTCTCGCACAGAGCGTACACACCTACTGCTTCGTCCTTTAACTGCTATTCTATTTCTAGCCATTTCGCTCTCTTTCTACCCCCTTGCATGTTTATGTAACTGATCCTGGCGTTAAATTTCTTTTTCGTAGTTTTCTTTCTGGGCCTCCTTGTGGCCATTTTGTTGGGCTCAGCCGCCATTGTTACATTTACTACATCGCTTCTACCTACCCCTACGCCTTGAGCCACCGTGGACCCCCTAAAAAAGCTACCGCTCGGCCTCCCAGGCGCCTGCCTATCTCTTCTCCTACCCTTCCACTGAAATGGATGCTATCTCGTCCAAAGTCTCTGCCCGAACCTGCTCTGTGCACTTCCTTGTTTATGTCTACCACCTCAAAGCCTTTCTCGAGGCCTAACTGCCTTATCTCTCGATTAAGATTCACAACGTCTTTAGCAACCTCTACCTTCCTTTCTTGTACCTCCGGCACTGTACACACCACGATCTGCGCTTGCTGTGCTATCGCCCTTATACCGTCAACTCCCTCAGCTAATCTTTTCCCTACTTGTGCGGCGTTACCATTCAGGACATCATTTAGCCCCGCCGCTACCACTACTAAGTTACGCCTTGCAGCCTTCTCGGAAAGTTCACTTTTAGTCGCTCTCAGAACATCGTCCATTGTCTTTCCTAGAAACATCCCGACTGCTACCCGCATATCACCCGGTCCAGAATAGCTCTTTTGCAGCGCCTCATGTTTGAGTCACCAGCGATGAGCCACCTGCGCGTAGCTGTTCCTGCCTGAACATGTCTGACCTACTGGCTTCTCGCTGTCCATGCCAGTGCAAGCCCCATCCACGTGGCTGGCGCTGGAATGCCCGCCATTGTGGCTTCCAATGGCGGTGTAAGCCGTTTTTGACTCCAACTGACAAAGCTGTTCTTGAAGCTTACGCTTCTCTGCCCTCTCTATCTGCATCTCTGTTTCTAGAGCATCCATCCTTAGCACTAGTTCGCTGTTCGCCTGTTCAGCCCTGTCCAGGCGTGCACCTAATACGCAGAATTTGCACATAAAATCTGCGCCTTCGGCCTCCTCCACCGAATCGAACCGCGTTTCTTTTAAATTCACCGACGCCTCACACTCCGAACTAACCTTCAGTAGCTTAACCATATTAGCAACACTCGATTATTGCTTCCACTAAATGCTAAGATAACTACAGGCTCAAGACAAATACACTTGAAAACACGTGCACAAATAAAATAAAATTCTGCCTACCGCAAATGCCGATCGATCACTTAGAAAAACTAGGTATCTCTCTAAAGGATAGCGCACAAAAAAACACAGAAAAAAAACAAAAAACTGCCGGCCGAATATAGGTCACTGACCTAAATTCTATTCCTTAACCTGCACTTCCCCTAATAGCCTAAAAAAACTAAACACACTTTTAAAACTATTAAAGGAAAGGAAAGTACTCATCTATTTTACGCAGTCGCTGTCGCAGTCGGTCCGGTTCCGGTCTCCACGCGGGTGCCTCGATGCGTGCGCCCTCTGCAGAGGGGGCGCGCGCATCGAGGCACCAGTCGCCGCCGGTTTGCGCCCGCCTCGCCGCAAGAACGTGCACAATGGGGTGACCCGCGGGCTACGCTCCTAGAGGTGCTTGACCTTTCCCGTATTCTCGGAATCCTCTGCTGTTCGGTTTCCCCTTTCTCCCCCGGTAGCGACTGTGACTCCTCCCCCCCCCCCCCCCCCCCTCCGCCGCTACGCAGAGGGCAGACAAAAAAAAAAAAAAATCAGTGGGCACTTTCTTTCGTGAACCCAGAAGCGGCAAACACGCATACCGTCAAAAACTTCCCTATCGCCTAACGTGGCGATGACTGTGAGAGTTGGAAAATGTTTACGGCAAAGGGTTACACAATGCAGATGCACTCAGTCTCATCTAACCTAATTCTTTCTAGATTACAGGATCATCACGACTTGGGATTACGAGATTATCGTCAGTAATGGAAAACACACACGAAAACTTTTCACCCGCGTAAGGTTTTCCTCAAAGCTCTAATAAACTGACAAGGTTTCCGTCGGGATCCTGAAAAATCAACGAGTCTTTGTTCAGCGCAATAAAAAGAAAAAAAAAACACTGGTAGTTTTTTGCTTTCAGAGCATTTGACCTCGGTAAGCTTGTGTCGGGCGAGTGTTTCTGCTGACGGGCCCACAGAGGCGCAAAAATGAAGAGAGGCTCGTGAGTAGACATGCGACACTTTTCATTTCAGACACGGTCAGAGATGAACAATGTGAAGCGCTTCGGACGGCGGTCAGCGAGTCCGGACTTGGTTGAGAACATGGCGCACTGCCATGAGTCGCGGGAAGGTCTGGTTCTTGTTGCAGATGCCCGTGTAGTCTTCGTAGTCCACGTAGTAGGCAGCTACGCAGACGCTTGGGTTCACCTTGAGCGCAAGTCGCATCTTCATGATGGAAAATAAAAAAGAGGAAAACAAGCAATTAGAGAGAAAACAGAGAGGGAAGGCAGGGAGGGTGCAACCACCCATGTCCGGTCGACTACCTTGCAGTAGGGGAACGGAAGATAAAATGAAGCAAGGGTAAGGAGGAGGGAAGGAGATGCGAGAGCACAACAGAGGAAGCACATACGCATACATGTGCATGCTGTTTATAAACAGACCCTGATGGGTCAAAGTTTAGGAGAATCCCCCAAGGTGGTGTACAGAACAGCCATATGGCTACAAAAAACAAAACCGTAAGGAAAGCTGTATAGCTTTCCTTTGTACGGCTGTGCTTTTGGGCGGACGCTAATTAGTAATTAATCCTTTATTACAAATCAACTCAACCTTGGGGGATTCCCTTAAACTTTGGACCAGCACCGCTCCCACTTCGAATTGTTGATCAGTTCGCTCTCGCATCCAACATTTGATAGCCGTCCAAGTTAGCTGAGTTAGTAGGGCGACAGCTCCGGTGAGGCGGTGGTCCCGGGATCGAACCCCGGATCAGGACGAATTTTTCTTCAACTAAGATGTTTCTTTGAAAGCTTTGTAGCTTTTCTTTGTAGCCGTACAGCTGCCCTTATTTCAGGCAGTCCATGAGGCTTGCTTAACCAAAAATGCTGCAGCAGCATTTGCCGTGCAGCTCGACCATAGGCATTTAGCAAGTTTTCGCTTGGGGCAGGAATGGCTTAATATTGTCGCATTCTGAAGTGAAGATTCCACGGTTAATGTGACTTCATTGATTGAACCGCTGGTGATCGAACAGCTCTGTTCGATCACCAGCTTGGTCGTCATCATCTCGGCTAGCTAGGCTAGCCGGGGTCCAAAGAAGACAGCGTAGAATACAGCTGTTCTGCAACAAAACGTGTGACGTGGAAAAATAATGGACTCTTGCGGGCAAAAACGGAAAGGCTGTATTATGATGGAGGGTTGGGGGTTACTTCGATCGCTTGGAGATTCCTTAAAGTGCGCTGGCATCGCACAGCATGCTGGCATTTTTGCATAGTCTCCAACGAAATGTGTCCGCCGCGGCCGGGAATCTAACCCGTTACCCCGCGCTAAATAGTAGGATTAGCCACTGAGCTACAGCTATGCATGGGTGGGTCAGGAAACAAATGTTCCCGCTGCACTGCAGGAAGATGCTTATTTCCTCAAGATCGCTGTTATGGTCGCTTCTAGAATCTTCTATGGCTTTGTCGTGTTTGTGCTTTTTTTAGCCAAAAACAGTTTGCCCGTATAGTTAGAAAGGCAAGCACAGAGAACTCCTCATTCGTTGTAAGCGCCAACTTAAAGGTGTGCACTTTGAGTGAGCAAAAGTAATGGAAATCGATGCACTCACAGAACAGTATTTTCTGGGCACAGAGCTGAGCGCGAGAACTCTTGACTGTTGTTTCCAGTTACTGACAGCAAAATCGTTTGACACGCGTAATTGGTGAGTTTTTGTTACACACACGTGTTTTATGATTACAGATCATATGACGTCCGCTGCGCAACACATGTGAGTGGATGGGCCTATGCATTGCAAAGCACGTACCATCTTTGTGATGCTGTCCGGTGTGAGGAAAGACTGCCACTGGTTACTGTGATAGTGGTAGGATGCGATGGCTCGGTCATCCTGGATGGGGCCAGCCCAGCTACCTCCCAAACACGTCTGCGTGTACAAAGGGGAAATATGATCTCAACACTAAAATCTCCGGCGACATCTACGTTGTAGATTTGCCACTTACTATCAAGGTGGACAATAGTTATACCAGTCGCTATCGAAATAAAAAAAATTGCAGCTTACGAGTTTTCTTTGTTACATCCACGAAGCAGCGTAGATAACACGCGGTTCTGACGTCATTAAGTGCCTCACTAACTCGCATATTTCAGACAGCCCAGCCGAAGCCCCGAGTGTTGTTCTGACGTATCTGTGTACCGCTTTGCTTCACTATACCTGTGCTCGATTTCTCACTATAGGCCAATTTCCTGATCCCAAATTACAATACTTCTAAGTACTCTGAAATTCAGTTTTCACGATCACATATTCAGTCGCCGCACTAACTTGAAAGCGTTCTGCAGTCGAACCTCGTTATAACGAAATGGTTTATAATGGACTAATGAATATAACGAAGGAATGACGATTGCCCTTGGAAGATCGGTCAGCACAGGCTATAACGAATCGACGGCTATAATGAAGTAATCGTCGGGCCCCTTCTACTTCGTTATAACGAGGTTCAACGAGAGGCGAGGATTCTCGTTGGCTTGATTTGAGCCAAGTACCACTGCTCTGTATTTTAGCCGTACCAAGCTAATCAGCTCGTTACGTGCTGATGTGTTATCTCAAGGCCGCTTACGACTTAATAGGTTGTTTATAAAGACAAGCGACAGTTCTGCGCCGCTGACGCTTCAAGTAACGGCGTCTCGGTTAGCGGCACACCCCGAGACCTCTGTAGAGGGGAGCTGGCGTGCACCTTGTTGTAGGGCACGAGCGCCTCGGTGTCGCAGGGCGCGCCCACATTGTTGGCTGTCGTCTTGAGCGTGTAGTGCAGAGTGGCCAGGCTGAGCGAGAAGCACATGTTGGGCATCGGCACGAGGTTGCTCTGCAGCTGCTTGATCCACTCGAGCGCCGTCACCTGCGGTGCGCCAACCGGAGCACATGCTTACGGAACTGAGCAAACAACGCAAAGTACCATCGCAGAAGAGAGGAATAGGCCTTAGTGGGAGTAAAAAGGGAGTATACGCTCTCCTCTGGCACACTCTCTTTTATAAAAGAAAGTGCGCTAGAGGACAGCGTACTCCCTTTTTACTCTTTTCTGCTCAGAGTGTAGGTCTTCAAAGCTTGAGCTTGAACAAGGGGCGAGAGGGTAAACTCAGTCCACTGATCAACGGTACGACAAGGAGTCTTTGTCGGGGCCCAGGTGAAGACAAGTTTCCTTGTCGATCGGAGTGAGGACTGCTTCCCTCCGCTTGCTCAAGAGCGTGCCATGGATTGAAGGGTACTGAGGCACAACGGTGGACGTAGGATTCCTTACAGCGCGTTACTGGCATGCGACCTAAAGACAGCGGTGACGTAACGCGCCTTCTTTTGTACTGTTTCGCTCTCGGTTCATCAGTATTCTTCCCTTTCACGCGCTCTTACATGCGCTCTTCTTTCTTCGATGTTTACACCTATAGCCGGGCGGCTGTGCAACATGCAGTCTCCCTAACATACGGTCGAGTTCGCTTTTTCCCTGCGCCGCTTGTGCCTGTGTTAGTCAAACGCGATACAAGGTTCAAAAAGCTTCGATGCATTGCGGAAAAGCAAACATCAACGCATCCTTTAGCACTAGACTGCTGTTGAAAGTTCATTGGTTCACCAACTCTTCTCGTGCTTTGGGGAATTTCATTTCGTCATAGTGCAGATGTTTACTGAAAACATGTTTTTGCATTAAAAAAAAACATACCATGCCATGACAGGTTCTCTCTAATTGCTACAGAGAAAGCGCATGATACTTGCGGCATTTACAACACATGGCACCATCAATCCACAAGAAGAGTATTTTGTCTGTAAGACATTAACAATAGTCTTCGTGCTGCCGATGCATTGCAAGCTGTGACATTTACAGCAACAGTATTTTGGCTAGAATAAAGCAAGTTCGGCAGCTAAAAACAAGCGGATTGAGCCTGCAGCCGCTCTAAACATACCTCTTGCACGCAACACTTGCGACTTTCCTGCATAACTTGGGTGATTGGGAAAGCGGTATTTATTTATTTATAGAATACTGCAGACGCTAAGATGGGTCCAAGCAGGACGGGCAAAATTACATAAAAAGAAGCCCGGCAAATTACATAGCAGAAAACTAACATATGAGTAATAGAACATAGCAAAGAACAAGGAAAAACAAACAACTGAGCAGTTATCAATAAGCAATTTTGTTAATAGCATCGATGCTGTTTACAACCTCAGGCGAGAGTTCATTCCATTGAGTTACTGTGTGAGAAAAAAATGAGTATTTAAAAGCATTGACTCTAGCGCTGTACGGTATTAGCGATTCCGTGTGACGATGTCGTGTTAGTCGCGTTGTGACCGGTTTAAGAAATAAATCGGGGCTCATGGAGAGTGTTATTTTTGAGTAGGAAAAGAAACTTCAATCTTTGAATTTTTCTTCGTGTTTGCAATATCTGTATGTTGTTTTGTGCCATTAGAGCGGTTGGAGAGTCAGTAAAACGATATTTATTAGAGATGAACAGATTTTCGCTGGATCAGTTCCATTGCCTCAATGTTATGTTTTGTGTAAGCGTCCCAGACGGTGCATGCGTACTCAAGTTTCTGTCTGATGATGAATGTGTAGGCTAGAAGATTTGCACTAGAAGGGGCACCTTTGATCTATGCCTAAAAAAGCAAAGTTTCCGAAAGGATGACGTACATATGTTGGTTATATGTTTATTCCAGCTAAGATTATTGGTTTTAGTAACACCTAAGTATTTGTATTCCTTAACTTCCTCAAGCGGATGATTTGGAAGAGCATACGGAAATGACAAGCTACTTTGTTTATTGGTCACTTTGACTGTTGTGCCATTGTTAAGCTCCATCTCCCATCGACTGTCCCATGAGTGAATGCTGTGAAGGTTAGAATTAAAGATGACTTGGTCTTCGTAGGATCTGATTTCACGAAACAAAACGCAATCATTGGCAAAAAAGCCTCATTGCCACTGGTTCACTAATTACATCCACAATGTAATTGATGTAGACCAAAAACAATAATCGGCACGCCAGAAGTGACCGGAAGGCATTTTGAACAATGGGTATCAATACTGAAGAATTGGGCGTGGTGAGAAAGGTAATAATAGAGACAGGACAAAAGGAGGAACACAGAACAACTCTATTATTATGGATCACCAACTCGTCCAACAAGCAACACTTCTAGAAAGGTAAGCAGAAACCCAGGTAATTATGAAAGAAGGAAGCCCGATATTTTCAAGCTTATATATTAGTTTGGCATGTGAAACAAGGTCAAAAGCTTTCTTAAAATCTAGAAAAATGACGTCCATCTGCCCTGACTTGTTTAGAATGTCATCAAAACTATGAACAACAGATGTTGATTGAGTGACGGTCGAAAAGCTCTTTCTAAATCTATGTTGGTGTGACGATAGAATGTGTCTGTCATTTAGAAATGAAGTTATATAAGGCTACAATGTGTTCGATAAGTTTACAAAAAGATGTAAATGATATTGGACGAAAATTAGTAACAGATGAGGCTGTACCTTTTTTCAGTATTGGTACTATCCGCGCAACTCTCCAATCCGAAGGAACAGTTCAAGTTGATAATCTCGCATGGAAAATTATGGCTAGAAATTGGGATAAAAGTTCACTATAACGGCGCGAAAACATATTTGGAATTCTGTCCGGACCACGAGACACTTGTTTTCAGATTCAACAACATTGTTTTCAATATGCTGGACTTACGAGCAACTCTGGCTCCCGTAGGGAGCTTATACAGTACCTATAAAGTAACACTAACGTGCTTTCCTATAAAGAAACTATAAAGTCAGCACTTACAAAGTGATCAAGAGAGAAAGCATCAGGGTGCCTGCCAAAGTTTCCTCAAGAGGACTTGTCTTCTTATCGAAACGTTCTCTTTTCGAAACTTTGGCAAGCACCGTGAGACTTTCCCCTCCCTTGTTCACTTTGTGAGGGCCAAGAAACCATCTGCCTGCCCTCTCTCTGCCATGGACTTATAAAGTCAGCAGTACGACAGCGCGATGAAGACGCCTAATTTGGCTGCTGCTACAACGTCATGCCTTCCACACAATCGTTACTAAGTTATATATAAAGTTTTGTCAGGACATTACTTCCTGTTCCGAAAACTCTTAATCTCAATACTCTAAGCCAATTAATTAAACTCAATGGCTTCGAAAGCTTGAGGCCGATATACTCGACGGACTGTCGGCCCACGGATCAGGCGTCACGTGACATGACACATCCGGTCCGTCCAGTTCACATCCTGGCCTAACAGTGTGGATAAACTAGTACCGCGAATGACCGCTTATAGTCAAGTGTGAAGGTAAAGGTCGGAGGTGAGGCAATAAGAGGATTAGACATGCGCGTGCCCTTTATCACATGCGGGCTAAGGGCGAACCTCACGGAGCGGAAGTGGCACGTCACGTGACTCCTGGTCCGCAGGCAAACGGTCTGTAGGGTGAATACGCCTTTACAGGACAATCGAAAATATGAAACCTGAATAGAGTACGAAATAATCGCTGTAGGTTTATTGACTAAAGAGGAATTCGCCAGAGTCTACATATTTTGATAATTCCTCTTCACGAGTATCGCATGTACTGCGACGCAGTTCGATGTCATTTCTGTCCCTGTAGAAGTTCACGCAACTAGGGAGTTTCTGCAGAAGACAGCTACACAAATGACGAGTTACGTTATCAACATCTCGCAAGCCGGTAATTTCTGCGAGTGAATTCATGCAGACATGCAAGGAATGATCGCCTCATCTCACGCGCGGTACGACGGCGAGTGAGGGACGGCGTTTCATTTCTTCAGCCACTGTTGTGTACTCTACGGGCGCAGATTTTTGTCAAGAAGACCGAACGGGGCTAGATTTTTATTTTTGCTCGGAAAAGCCAAATGTATATTGGAGCCAACATGCTCGGACAGGCTGACTCCTTCTTCCCTTTTATGATTGCACTTGGTTCATTACGTTGACGTTAGCTTCATCGCTGCTCTGGGTACAGTTCTACGCGGCCGTTTGGGACCACTTTTCTTGTACATGGAGTAGACATGCATCGTCGTTAACACGTGGAATGGAGTTTAAACAGCCGGATACATACGGAGCTCGCATTATATTAAACTGAGGCTTCTCCTTCAGAAATTCCGTTCACTGCTGCTTAATGACTGTTCTGCACATATCGCACCAGTTGTTTATTTGCTTTTCGACACCCTACACGAATCGTGACGAGCACAGTCGCTTACCACAGGCAAGTTGTCGGCTAGGTCACTGTACTCCCTGAACGAGGTAGGCAGGAGAGCGTTGCAGGTGGTCGAATTCCGCGAGTGGTGAGTCTCCAGGATGGTGTAGTCGACCACCCTGCAAAACAAATCCGTCTCATGCACGCACTTACTCTGCCCTTAGCGTTATAACCTCGACTTATTGAAGTGCAGACCTGCGTAGATGGCACTGCTCCAGCGCGCATGTTCTAGTTCATGCCTTTTGCCGCTAGGATAGAAACTTTACGGGCGGGGTGGCGCTAATACATACCTGTTGAGAAAATTTCCTCCTTCATCATTTTGTTTCAAACAGGGCAGTTTCATCGTTTAACCACGTTATCATTATCATCAATTTATCCATGCTATGCATGGTGTTGACGACGAAAAGAAAGCGGCCAAAAAGGAAAACGCTTTTTATACACTCCTAGGACGGAAAAAGTCGTTATTATGGCCGTTTTCACTGCTGATGTTAAGATAGCAGAGAAAGAAAAAATAAGCGTATTAAGTAGCCCGCACGAAATGGCAGACGGTGATGATAACAGACAAACAGGGCAACCGAGCGCCCTCAACGGACAAAAAGCTACCGAAAGTTAGCGCACGCTGCTCGATAGGACTTCGCCATCTGGGCAGGTTTGTAGTTCCGTAGGTCTTGCTTATAACAAGTTCCATGGCTGCTTTTGTCTCCTGAAAATGCTGCTCCGTTTACGAAGCGCAGAAGCTTACTTGGCGATCTTCTGCAGGCTCTGAAGCAACTCGACTGAGGTCGACTTGAAGTTCCTCACTTGAATGCCGTACATGAGAAGCAGGGTCCGTGGTCGGTTCTCCTTGAACGCCTCGTGGAATTTCTGCAGGAAGCAAAAGGACGCCGCCGCCGCCGTTATAGCTTTTTAAAGCTACGAGCGCTCGAGCTAAGAGACCATGAGGTGACGAGACCATGTGGCGGTTTAGACCTCGTGCACGATTCTTTACTTACAAGCTGATTGCATAGTATGCGCTTATGCCTCAAACAAAAGTCGAACAATGCAGAACTAACCCGCCGCGGTGGCTCAGTGGTTATGGCATTCGGCTGCTGGCCCGAAAGATGCGGGTTCGATCCCGGCCGCGGTGGCTGAATTTCGATGGAGGCGAAATTCTAGAGGCCCGTGTGCTGCGCGATGTCAGTGCACGTTAAAGAACCCCGGGTGGTCGAAATTTCCGGAGCCCTTCACTACGGCCTCATAGCTTGAGTCGCTTTGGGACGTTAAGCCCTAATAAACCAAACCAAACGAACGATGCAGAACTGAATCGAAGTCACTAACTCTAGTCCAGGAGGACAACTTGTGCAGTAATGAAGTGCTAACAAAAGAGGCGTGCTTCCTATAGCTGTCTTGAGTAGCAGTTGACAGTGCACCCAATAAAGGAAGCTCTGGTTATAAATATATGGGTGGCAATGAGGCACAGGTGGTGCTTACCCGTTGTACACCATGTAGCACAATCACAAAAGTTTGAGACTTATGTCGGCGGTACTAACTGCTCACTTCAAGAGAGTAGAAGGTGTGTATTTTTGTAACGCTTTTATAAGCTGGAATTTATTATCTGGAACCTTGTACCGCTTACTCTAAATGTAACTAAGTAGCTCACAAAAAAAGAGAGAAAAGAATAGCCTTGAGCCCTTCTCTTAGTGCCAGCTTCCGCCGCGTTTCGTTTCACCGACCCTCACAAGCGGGCGCGATGAACTCTGTACCCTTGAGACAAGCAGATACTGGCCTGGAGCATCTTGTACACGGTGGGCATGACGTCACTGGCCATGTGCAGTCCGAGAAAGGCGAGCCCGTCGAGATTGTTCTTAGTGATCCACGACGACGTGGTGATGACGAAATGGGACAGGGCCAGCGGGTCCTTCCACTTGTCCACGCACTCACGGATGTCCTCGTGGCTCACGGCAACCAGATGGTTGCCCGAACCGTTGGCCGCCATAGCGCTGAACAGCTCGAAGCCCGAGCCTGGGTGCAAGGAGCGGAAGCCGGTTGCACTTCGTTGCTTATCGTGCGCGCATAACCTACTGATCCGTGCTCAGCATGATCTCCAGGTCACCTCCAAACAGACATTTCTTGCATGCCCACCACAGATGGAACGCCGGAGATGCTACTCATGGCCAATATTCTTGGACAATAATTTTGAATATTAAAAATTGCAAGGTACAGGTATGGAAATATTGAAGATCGTGATCCGTTCTTTCAGTGTGGGGCAATATCTTTATTTTAATAAAGTTTTTCTATCGCTTGCGTCGAGCAGTTAAGGCTGCCATAAAAGAGCAATGGGGAACGCTTTTGACGACAGCAAAAAGCCGAAGGGAGATCTGCGGGTATATGGTTGTTGTAGTGAAATCTTACAATGTATGAAAATATTTTATAAAATCTTTCCAGTTCAAAAATACTTTTGTCCAGTATTGTTGAATATGTACGTTGACTACTGTTTATACATATACAACTCACCGCAGGAGTCTCTACGGTGGTGAACGTTACGCTGGAACGGGTTTGCTTTGCAGCGGTGGAAGGAACGGTGCACTAATTGCTCGACAAGAACAACCATCCGAACCTCCGCGGTTGAGGAGCTTTTTCAGAGAGCTCCGTGGCATCCTGATATATTCGCCCAGCTGACAACAGATGCAACACACCAGTGCGCTCCAGCTGTTAGTAGCTGTTAGTAGCTGTTAGAAGCACGAGAGTCGCTCACGTGCACACAGGAAGTACTTGAAATTTTGAAAGAGCAATTCGCATGACAATAGCGTGCACATAAAGGTCGCTGTTGAAATTATCCGTCTCATGACAGCAACCTGCTGAAACGAAAAAAAAAAAAAAACGTGACATGGTTGCTCCCTATTACTATCATTTCGATTATCGTAACAAATGTTGAAAAAGCTCTGACAGGGCTTTATCCAGCGCTGAGCGTTCTTCTCTCCCAGGCACTTGGGAGCAATTGAGTAACTTCTCGAAACTATTTTTCACAGGTTTGACATGTTTTTGACTTCAAGAACTTTATAAAGAAATGGAGACGTACAGTGTAGACAGTAAGCATAGCTAATTATTTTAATTTAGGCAATAAAACATAACGAGCTGCAGCCCTGAACACTCGTCAGCTCTGTTTATCGATCTTCATTGATTACGCGGCTTGTCGTGGCGGATCCTCGCAGGAGAAGAAAAACTGAGAGCGAGCAGGGTCATGCTTCTCAAGCTGAGCTCCATCTGCGTAGCACTTTTAATGCTTGAACATTAGAGAGACCATGTCGAGAATTCTGGGCATAGGTATCGGTCGCAGTGTAATATTTCGCTGTTAATTCACTAACCTTGAGTTGAAAAACTATTTACTGGGAGTGGCCACATGGGCGCATTCTAAGTTTCAAAGTTTAATAAAAAAAATATACACAGCTTACAAACTAAAGTGACAGTTGAGCGAGTCGGTGGGTATCGATCTAAAAAGAGCGCGAAGAAGCAAGAACACGAAACAAAAAACGACGGAGGAGAGGCGCTGCCTCGTTTTTCGTAGCATGTTGCTGTTTTTTTTTTTCGGGCTATTCGCAGATTTCCACTCATCTTCCCCACACGTTCTCATACAAATATGATATCAGTACGCGCCACCTGACATATTTGCGAGCATTACGTGACGCGGTAGAGTACAGCACGGTCACGTTGAGGGCCAGGCTCCTTGAATAATTAATAAGAATGCTTCGAGATCCTCATTCCACACTTTCTCAACATATATTTCGCATTCCTTGAGCGGCATTCTTTGAGGGAAGGTTACCACGAACCGTTGGTCTTGGGCACCAGTTTGTCCTCCTGGCCATTGTAGACGAGGTCCATGTACACCACGAAGTCGCACGCCTCCTCTGGGAACTGCTCCCGGACGCTGGTCTTCTCCGTCATGATGCAGATGAGGTTGTGCGCTGCAAGGAGATCGTGCGAAAGTGAGGTAAACTGCACCTACCGGCGGGGTGCATAGTGGGAAAGAAGAGCACAGCCACTCGAATGAAAGCACCTGAATATCCTGGCTAGAAAGACAACATGATGTGTGTTTTAAGGTGTTAATTTTTACTGCGAGCTGCTCAGTAAGCGACTGCAAGAAGTTCTAGACACCTGTAGACACTTGCAGAAACCGATATAGTAGTTAATTTCACATCGCCCACGTAGTAAAGCGCATGCCGCGAAAGGCTTTTACACCTCGCTTCTAATTCATTTATAGGTTTATAGGGCTTAATGCCCCAAAGCGACTCACGCTATGAGGGATGCCGTAGTGGAGGGGTCATGATAATTTAAACTGTGTACTTTGGGTTCTCTACCGTGCACTGACATTGCACAGTCTCCTTCATGGAAATGCGATTTTGCGTGGCCGTGATCAAACCTGCGTTTTGCGTGCCAGCAGCCGAACATCATAACCACTGAGACACCACGACGGCACTCTTAATTCTAACTGCCGCATGCGTTACAGCTGCCATGTCGACGTGGTTTTGTGCGCTCTGGTAACGCAATATGATGTATCCTTCGTTCCTAGTAGTCATTAATCTATCCCAACTAGGCAAGCCCGCTGGGTTTCTTCTGTGCCTTAAGACGAGATTCCTCAACCTTGCCACCTTTGCTACGATACCGTTTCTCTTTGGAAGGACAGAAAGGTCTTGCGGTGCAATCGCACAGGAACTTACTTTCCGCTTAAGTTCAAGCACAACGCTCGGCTCGTGCCTTCCTTCCGTTCGCATCACATGGCTCATGTCATTCGTTCCCGGTAACCATGATATCTAGATAGTCGTGTACTTGAGCTCAAGTCAATGGCTACAGATTCCCTTTGTGCTGAGTGGCTTGACAGGATGGATGCGCGTGGCTTGCCACAAAAAGGAAGCTGAGTGCTTTCGGAAGTTGTTGACGCTGCATGCTAGTAGAGTAGCGAGGCTCGGTCTTGCGTTGAGTGACAAGACAAACGTTGGCGGCGAAGCCCATGAGCTGAGCGCGTCGTGACAGTTCCGAGTCGGGTTCCGTACACTAGTTGCTGCCACAGCATGCACGTCTGCTGTACGTTTTGGCGTTTCTTTTGTGCAGCATTTTCTGCGCTGTTATGTGTGCGAAAAAAAAGGAAAGAAAATGAAAACGCATCTCTTGCTGCGGGCATTAGGAGGGATACTTTTAGCATTTTAATCAGTTGTTGTAAAGATATCAGTAGCTATCATCATCAGTTATTAACTCTTAAAGGTCCTATTAGGGACACTATGTAAGGCGGGAGGGGGATACTGGGTTGTTCAGCGGCCATAAATGCATAGAAAGGGCAAATAATAACGGAACAAAAAGTCAGACAAACAAGGCTAAGAAACAGTAACAAATTCATGCTAACAGCAGCTACATCGCTGTAATTTAAAAGTTGATAATTTTTAGCTTAAGATATCCTTATTCTGAACTCAACAGGAATTTCATAGTGATTTATTCCTCGTATTACGTGGTTGAACATCAATTTCTTTGTATCTCAACTGCAATGTCTTCGGAGAAAGTTTTCGGTCTTCCTTTATGCACCTGGCGTACAGTCGCCGTTAACGCCATTGTAAGCAAAGTGCACGAAGGAAAGAAAAAGGCACGAATGTTCAACTTCCAGCCATGGCGTCCAACAATTCCTCGTTCTTCCTTTTCCGACGTATGTTGCGGGGAAAATGGGAAGACATTTGTTCAGTAAAATACTTTTCACTGTCTCTAGGCCTTCGCGTTGGTTCGAGGCTCTCGATTTGGTCTTTCTCACAAATGGGACAAGCTGCGCAACAAGGACGAAATTCTAACTTGCTAATTGGCGACATACCGATCACTCCAATTTTAGCAGCGCGAACAAAATTTTGATATTGGCTTTAAAATGTGGCTACATTAGCTAGCACAATGTAGCAGTAATTTTTTATGATTCCTTCATAATTTCGCCATTAAAGGGTTAAGACTACAGCTACCGGAAAGGCGGAAGCTTGCGGTCAGTGCCGCCGCAGAGAAGGTCATTAATACTGATGATCACAGACCCAAAGCCGTCTGACTGTGTGAACCCGTGTTGCCACTCAGAGTGAGACGCCAAACGAATACCCTCTTATGGAACTTCAGTGACGTAAACTCTTTAAATTGAAGTTCAAGGGAGTGGGTGGAGGGCACGGAGGTGGCAGTTGCGAGGGAAATAGCAGTGAATAGACACCCTTAGCTTGGCGTGTACAGTGTTACCATTAACGCTACCAGAATACCAGGAGCCCGCCCACAGCCTTTGCGCAGGCGCTGGTTGGTAGGCGTGAGGCAGGCGTGAGCGCATGGATGGATGGATGGATAGATGGATAGATAGGAGCGCCCCCTTTGAAACGGGGTGGTGGCAATTGCCGCCATGCTCAGCTTTTCTTTATTTTTTTTTAAACTTTGTTTTCAATTCTCATTAAGATTCGCCATCTTCCTTACCTACGGTTTCCTACACTTCTAACCTTAAAGGTGCACTGAAGAGGATTCTGAACTTATCTTTTTGCTGCGGGAATTCGATCTACACGTTCCTAGCATTCTTAGAAACAGTGACTTATTGCCCTGTGTGGCCGATTTCCCCAATTAAATCGAATTAACGTCCGGCTCCCGCCTTTTTTTTTAATTCTCCCTCGTATACGGTGGGCGGAGTCGACCAACGCGTGGAGCGCCTTTCACCCAGTCCCGTGGAGGCTTTGCTTTCGCTTTATTTTGTTTTTTAGGTTTCCATGAATAAATAGTTTCATTCGTAGATAATATAGCCGCAAAATAAGCCCGAAGAAATAAAAATACGCGCGGACTATATGCTACTACGGACTACTACGTATTACTCCGCCGTTGGCAGAGCGGCAAGCCGCCACGGGACTGGGTGAAAGGCGCTCTACGCGTTGGTCGACTCCGCCCATCGTACGAGGGAGAATTCAAAAAAAAAAAAGGCGGGAGCCGGACGTTAATTCGATTTAAATAGGGAAATCGGCCACACAGGGCAATAAATCGAAGTTTCTAGAAAGCTCGGAACGTGTAGATCGAGTTCCCGCGGCAAAAAGACAAGTTCAGATTCCTCTTCCGTGCACCTTTAAGCCACATCTCTTCTTTTCAGTCCCCAATCCTCCAATCGGTTTTTGCTAACTTCCACTGCAGATTTAATACATGACCATTGTTATCTTTAAACCCTAGGGCCTCCGGAAGAGTCACTGAGCCTGCAACGACGTCCGGATGGATACCATCACATTTGAGTATGAGGTGTTCAATTGTTTCCACAGATCGACCACACACTGCACATGTGTCATCTTCTTCGTTAGATTTCTTTTTGTAGCTGCGCGTTCTAAGACACCCTGACCTAGCTTCAAAAAGTACGGCACTGCCTCTCGAGTTATCATAGAAACATTCTTTCCTGATCTGCCTTTTCCAGTATCGCAGCTGCCGGTAACTGCCGGTAACTGCCGGGTAACTGGAGGTAACTGGCGCCATCTGGCGTCCTCGAGACGATCTGCGCATGCGCACAGATGACGCGTGGGCTCCCGGTACTCCGGTAATGGTAGCACGGTACACGGTATGCTAAATGTGTTTAATGTCCCACTACCCAGTAAACACATCAACCACGCCGCAAAAAACATATGATGATGTATAAGATTTGATTTGATTTGATTTATGGTGTTTAACGTCCCAAAGCGAGCAGCTGAAGGAAGAGAAGGAATGAAAGCAGAAGAAGAGAAATAAAAGAAGACTGATGTGATGTAGGAGTCGGTGCTGTCCTTGTGCAGGGCAAAAGGTACTGTGCACTTACAGCGGGCGACTTTTTCTTCTTCCAGAGGCTTGCTAGTTGTCTCCGCTGAGAATGAACAACAGAATGCAACGAGTTTGTTATTTATTTATTTATTTATTTATTTATTTATTTATTTATTTATTTATTTGTTTATTTATTTATTTATTTATTTGTTTATTTATTAGTTACCTGCATTGTTCCGAAAGGGTGGGGAAGTTAGCATGTGGGGAAGTTAGCAAAACGTGAAGGAAAAAAAATGCGTTCGGAAGTCTTAACATAAGGTGCGCAGTCTCGACGCTTTCAATTAGTCACGCACGGTAGCAATAATTGGTTAATAATGCCTAATTACTCATACAGCGAGTACATCTTGCGCAACAGAAAGTGAAAGAGCTCTTGAAATGCAGTACACACGACGGCTGCACTGAATGGTCTTACGGCTCCAGACACGCTTGGAACGATGTAGTAGATGCTCTTATAAGGTAAGTATAACAATCAAAACCAGAAGCAGTTATATTTGTTAGTTTTTGCGAAACAAGTGGACTGAATCTGTTATTTTCGGAATGAAAATGGTATCGTCAGTTTCTTACCATCGCCATGTCGACCGCGAGTATCTGGCGAAAAAGAAAAGAGCGAGTGTACGTTGAAGTTATATCAAGCGCATTGCTTACAGTGCCCACGTATCACAGACAATCGTAATGATGATGTTTAGAGCCTCGCAGAAGTATGGAAAGAGGATCATGGATTCCAAACAGAACAAGCACTGAGGGCATTTTTGTATGCCCCTGCCATTATCATTTGTCATACCTCGGCAATAATATTTTTTTAGAGCGAAAGTTCTACCCTTCGGGGTACAACTTCCCAATTCGGAGAGGGTTAGACAATGACCTTCAAAGCCTCACAAGGTCAAACGAACTGCGTGGTGGTATGACCCAAGCTATGGTATATGACCACGTGATCATATGACTATGACCATTGGGTACCTGACCCTGAACTTTGACCTTGACCCTTGACGTTTGATTTGAGACAGTGGAGAGCATGTTTAACAAAGCTTTCGCTCGCGTGACTAGGTTCAAGCCATGTTGAACCCCAACAATTCTTTTTATTAACGAAACAAGCATTGCAGAAATTTATTCCAGTTGTATGTTATCTGCAAATGATTGCGTTTAAGTACTTTCAAGGACCACAATTTAAGAAAAAAAAATGCTATAGTGGCCTTTTTTGTGACTAGCCAGTCGTTAGGAGTGATAACGGGAACTTCTATAATTTTCGAAGATGGAAAGCCAGCTACAACAAAAACAAAAACGCAGGTATTTTATCAACGAAGTAATAAGGGTGATAATAACGAACGCTGAACACGCGCTTACCGCCGTCGTGGATTCGTGGCTTTAGTTCAACCAGATTGTCGACAGGACCTGCGAAAATTTTAGATATTTACTCATTTATTTATTTTAAAATACTGCGGGCCAATATGTTAGCCCATGCAGGAGGGGCTATACAAGGCGTTAAAAATGACAAATACCAAAGGAAATACATGGGGTTACAATCAATGAGCAGAATAACGAAATAAAACGCTCATTCACTCAAGAAAATGCTTCTCAAAAGCTTTAGTAAAATTGGAGGACTGCAAAATGGCCTCGGGAAGAGAGTTCCACTCGGAAACAGTCCGTGGAAAAAAAACTATGCTTGAAAAAGTCAGTCCTTGTAAAAATGGGTTAGAGAAAATGAATTCGTGAATGGTGTGTTCGGCGCGACAGTTTGAGAATTGCGGGACGGGGTATGTATAATTTATGTGTGAAAAGGTTATGCATGAACAATAGACGGGAAATTTTTCTGCGTACTTCAAGTAATGGAATATGGTTGGTTTTCATTTGTGTTGTAGGTGAATCTAACCTCCTGTATTTGTTATAAATAAACCTAACCGCTTTCCCTTGCACCATCTCTATCGTGTATATGTCTTTCTTTATGAATAGATCCCATAATACCGAAGCGAACTCTAATTTGGACCTAATGATATTACTACTGTGGCAGCCTATTTCTAGAGTGGACGCGTCACACTGTTGCAAGAATAGTTTTAGCCTTAGTATTTGCTCAGCTACTGCTACTGCCCTTGTATGTTGGTAACTTTGGCTGCGGTATGTATTTACACCCCGAAGGCCTTTCACACTTCGCACTTGGCGATGGCATCGATCGGCAAACACCGGCGAAAACTCCATATTACGAGAATCATGTTAACGGATGAAGAGCAGACGAGGCAACGGCGTTTGAATACCTAGAGAAAATGAAAGTTTGCGGATTTTCCCAGCTGGGACCCGCGGTTATAAAGGTGGTATAATAGCGGCACGGTCATAAATTAACATTCGTACTAAAAATTAATATCTGGGTTAAAAAAAAATCAATTGCGTTTACACAAGTGCGGGAACTTCACCCGCTATAGACCGTTTTATTGCGCCTCGCACGCGGGCTAAGTGTGGGGAACGCGTATGTCCCTACATCGTCCCTATCACGTCCATTCGGTGATTCTTTAACACTAACACCATTGCATCGGACAAACGGTAACGGGAAACGGGATAGAATATGCACATGAGCACTTTTTCATCATGTTTAGCCGCTCCGCATTGTCGCAGAGAGCCGTGCGGCGGATTGTTGCCTTCATCGCGAATTGAAAAGGCTTAACTGAACTTGCAGAACGAAAACAAGGATGATGGAAGACGAGAGAACACTGCAAAAAGTCTCGTGCCGTTGTCTCTTCGTTAATTGTATTACCTCATTATTTTGGTGCAACGCTCGTAGACGGTTCATTGCAGGAATTTCAAGCAACAAGCTCTAGGCTGGATTATCTGCTCGTCTCGGCTGTTCCTTCAACAGAAATGGAATATCGCTTCAAGATGGCTCACCTTTGCGTAGTGTCTGGGCTATCTCAGACAGCCGCGAGAATTTTGGTCGGCACAGACCCATGGAGTCCTCGTACTCGAGGTAGTAGGCAGCGACACACAGGCTGGGATAAAGAGTCACAGCGCGTTCAACCTGCGGGAAAGATGGTCGCATCAGCAGCCTATTCGACCGTGCACTACATTTGAAGCTTTCGATTAATTCACCCTCACGCTATCAACTACGGTCTTTCTGTTGACTCATTTGACAAGGCCTAATTTTCAACCAGTTAGAGGGTAACTCCAGGACTTTTTAAAAATATTTTTGAGTTGATAATTATATAACATTCTTTAGTCTCCCCTAGTATTTGAAACCAGCAGAAACCAGCTAGAAATCGATACAGAATCTGGGTTTCAGTCAAACTATGACGTAACGGGTACTGCCCAAAACCTGTAGTGCGCGTTGAATGGTAAACTTTGTTCTTCAGCAAACGCAGAGCGAATATCAACGAGTGTGCAAGCTGTGACGTCACACACGAAACGGTTGCCAACAGTAATCGCCCCGATAATGTGAGGCCCCGAAATGGAAAATTTAAAAATTAATTTCTTCTGCAACAAGTTGTCGCCCAGCAACGAAATTTGGCGCAAGTGACTATAAAGTTGCGGAAAACTTACCCTGAAAGTAAAATCCGTGAACGTACAAAAAACACCGGAGTTGCCCTTACGCACCTCGATATAAACCAGGTGAAAAGCAAAACTGCTCAAAAAGTGCTGTTTCACTGATTCATGGAAGATGTCAAAACATGTCAGCCTAATTGTCGTCACGAGTACATTCATTTAGAAGTATAGGTGACGAATCCTTATAGCTTCTTTAAAGGAATCGATCCCTTGGGCTTGTACCTTTTCACGCAGCGAGTCCTCGTCGTCGTACATCTGCCAGGCATTCTTGTTGTTCCGATAGACACTCAGCGCCCCATCCACGCGCACGGGAGCTTCAAAGCCATCCTTGCTGGAGCAGACCTGGGCACCGAAATGGCATCCGTTAAGGCCGGACATTGATCGGTAGAAGCTATGGAAGCTCGTTTTTCCTCCAAACTTCTCCCACAAACTGAGTGGCTTTCGACGCGAGTTCGAAGTGCTTGTCGCGTAACAGCAGCCAAGACAAGCCAAGACTTGTAAAAGAAACGAAGAGCAGACATCTGCGAATTTAGTACGCGCATCAAGAGTGAACATAATTGTGTCACTGTCGGCAAGAAACACCGCAGTACTCTAACGGTGCTTAGCTCAGTGACTTCGGTTCTTAGAGCAGCGTGGCAGTCTCAAATGGTTTGGAACGAATCGCATGGCGTCAGAATCTGGCATCCGCATTTACAGGCAGGAAGGTTGAGAACAGGGGGTATACCGTGCAGCTGGAGCAGCTACGGACTTCTTTACTAGAAAGGTGGGGTAGAAAAGTCTGCGAATATTTTGTGTGCCAGTGTCACAATGCAACAGAACCCGTGTCTGTCTATACCCAGCAGAGGGTGAAGTCTTCACCCCCAGAAGTACCAGCCATTTCCCTGCTGCGCCTCTCTAAATAAGAGGCTGCCCACTCTCAGCCACCGCCACCTTCGGTCTGCAATCCGACCCCAGCGGAGTAAAAACATCCCAGTAATCATCAGTGGTAAATCCAACTTTTCGCAGAATTGTAGCATCAGATGTATGGTAGTCCCCTAGTTTATCTTCTATATCAATGCTTCTTACTGCCAACTCAAAATTCCCGAAAGGTATTGAACTAGACTGACTTCACACGGATGCTTACAGACCATTAAACTACTCTATAAAGAGATGCATATTTTTTTAAGCCTATAACGAGTAGTTCAGGAAGACGGAAGTTGAGCGGAGGCAGGGCTTGGTGAGCGGACGTACGTCGCGGAAGTTGGACCAGCGCTCCGTCTTGCAGGTCATGTTCTCTTTTCTCGTCTTGAAGTTGAGGGCGGCCATGTTGAACGAGACACAGAGTTGCGCAGACGTCTCGTTCTCCACGTGAAGGATGCGCATCCAGGCCAGCGCCGTTCGCTGAGGTCATAAAGAAAAAATGCAACGAGTCATCGCTCAACAAGGACACTGTTCCAATCATACGAACACGTGGATTCTGGGTATATTTGCGAACAACATAAGAGTGAAGTGGCATATAGCCTTCGAAGAGGACCGTCATATATCCGCCGACCACTGCGACAGCCTATTTGCTTATATCACCGGAAAGTGATGGATTTTTTTTTCCCAAATGTCCGCTTGGTTTCGCTGTGTACCGTCTCTTCGGCTTCCTGCGACTAAAGGTGGTCAGCCTCCGCGGTGGCTTAATCTGCGGTGGCTTAATGATTATGGTGCTCGGCTGCTGCGAAAGACGAGGGTTCGATGCCGACTGCTTCGGTCGCATTTCGATGGAGGCGAAATGCTAGAGGCCCGTGCACGGTGCGATGTCAGTGCACGTTAGAGCCCCGGGTGGTCGAAATTAATTGGAGCCCTCCACTACGACGACCAGCCTGAGTCGCCTTGGGACGTCAAACAATATACCCCCCCCCCCCCCCCCCCCCTAAAAAAACAGCATTATGTGAACCGTCACAAAACATGTAAAGCTCCGCTTCAACCCAAACCTCATGTTCGTGCCTGCTTACATGAGTACAAGGGTATGATGGACGCTGCAATGGAGGGCTCCGGATTAATTCAGACCAACTGGAAACGCACATCACATGGGCGCAATTGCATTTCGCCTCCCTAAAAATGGGCCTGCCACGGCCTGATAGCGGTAATTTATGAGTAGCAAATATTACGCGTATCAAATCTTTAAACCCCTATTAACGTCGTCATAGATGCTATCGCTATTATCATCTCCGGCCTATAAAATGACGGATTAATCATATTTGGCTGCCTGTACTGTGAGCAGTTAGGAGGGTTTGGTTGCCTGAGGGCACTCCTCTCTTCCCCTGGTTGTGCCTTTTCTTACTGGCGTCCAGTCTCCAAAGTTGTATGGATCTTATCAGTATTGTTTTGCACACATCGCCGAATGTCATTAGCGTGACCTACTGATGTGTCGCACTTGATACACGTTTCATTGAGATTCGGCAGCAAATATCTAGTTCACAAATCTGCCCGATGAACAAGGTAATGATTCTTACGATCGGAACCGACTCGGTAAAGGTGGAATCCTCGAGGAACGACGAGGGCAGGGACACCTTGCACGGCCCTGAATGTTTCTTGCGGTGTGTCTCAAGGATCAGGTAGTCCGAATACCTGGCAGGCCGAGGAGAAGATGCCGTTTCAGAAGTGCGCCAAAAGTGTCTTCGACGCTTGCGTAATTATTTCTCGACAATGCGCTCAGGTCTACTGACTTCCGGACGAGAGAATATTTTGGGATTGACATCCCCCTAAGGACGACGGTGCGTGCACAAAGGAACGCATCTCTCTAGACGAGCCCATTGTGTCAAAATAAATACAGGATACGAGGCAGGCAGGTCTGACACAAACTTTTAAGTTAACCAGGCGATGCCCACTGGGAATCGCCTGGTTAACCTCCCTGCCTTTCCGTCCTTCTGCTTCTCTCTCTTCAGGTTACTTTATTTGAGCTCGCGACACAGCATATATATGCGAACACTGAACATGCGCATTACGGGCCAGATTAAGTGCATGTGCAGCTGTTTTTCTGTTCAAGAACTACAGAGAAACACTATGTAGGTTTTCTTCATATTTTTTCCCTTCAACTATCCGTCCTCGTTTCTTGAGAGCCCCCGCCACCAGCAGTAATCAGGAGCATCCTCTCTGTTAACTTAGTGAAGAAGGCGGCTACTGCAGAATTCGCTCAGTGCTCCCGTTTCGGCTCGTGTCCTCGTGCACTCTAAACACTAATACGCCCACGTGGGAATAAAGAGGGAATGAGATGTCCTCTAGCGCACTCTCTTTTATGAAAGGCTGTGGTCTCAGCGTCTATCCGCGTATCAGAATAGAGGTACAAAACTGAATATTTTGTGCGTTGTCATGGCGCAGTGTTCAGGTCGATTCTCTCATGAGACATTGGTCAGAGTTTCACAGTCTTTTATTTGTGCTCAGTTACCCCCTCTAAGTTGTCAGGACCACTAACATGATTCCCTGCTACGTGGAAACCGCAGAGTGCATGTAGAACGTACCTATAAGGTGCGAGGAAAATGACTCGCAAGATATGCGTCACGAGTGCACAAAACAGCTGACAAAAGGAAAAACATCCTGAAGGAAGTGAAGGTTTGTGAGCTGCAGAAATGGGTTGGCGAAATAGCTATGCATTTTTTCTGTTGTTTTGGCAGGGCTCCCTTACAAAAATGGTCTAGACAGTCTACAGAGTTTTTATAGACTCTATTGCCTTCCTATAGATACTTTTTTTTATTCATAATCTATAGGCAAAAGTATAATAAAAGTATATGACCATAAATCTATAGATTGTCTAAAGACTGTCTATATTATTTGTGTTGCTTATAGACTGTTCTTTAGGTCTCTCTATAGGCAATCAATAGAGTTTACAGGCAGCAGTCTATGAACAGTCTATAGACAGTCTAAATGAATGTTTGCAGTGGTAGATGGGCCAAAGATGCGGCGTTTGTTGGTATTTCGTAAATGAAACGTGTTGTAAGGGTTAAAAAAAAAGCCAGCAGAAATGTCCAAGGAGAAGCGCGAACAACAATACCTGGCGATGTTCTCGAGGTGTTCGGCCACGTCTTCGGCGGTCTTCTCGTGGTCCAAGATGCTGAGGCCTACCACGATGAGGAGCTTGCGCTCGGAGTTCTTGAACTCATCGTGCAGTCTCTGCGGCCAGGTTGACGAACTCTTTAATATACTCGCCTATTCAGGGCACCGACTGATTATACCGTTGAAGTGAAGGTCACGAGTAAGGAAACTCGTATAAAGTGTTTACCAGCTAAAAAGGTACCAAGATTTAAAAAAAAAAATTGTAGGGCTAAGTTTACCGCCTTAGAGCATTAATCAGCGAAAGCAGTTACAACATTGGTTTAGCCATTTAGCCCGGCGGTCGTGGAATCTACGTTGTCAGCCGTAAGAGAAAAGCCTAGCCGTGCCCATGCGAATCAGTGAAATCTGATTTGGCTCCAGGTCGCCTCCTACCCTCTCTCCCTCTCTTCCATTTCGCTCTAACTCTTCCTTCTCTCCTCCAAACATATAGAGGAGGATTTGAAGAGGGGGACGGAACGTGAAGCTCAACGTCATTATTCGTTTGTTTCTACGTGTTCAACCTGGAAGGGTCTTACAACTCTTGGACAGCATGACTGCTCGAATATAAGTCGATATAGCTCTTTCTTCGATTCTATTTCATTGTTCTTGTCCGCGACACCCACCGGCAAATCCCAGTGAAAACTGGGGCCTGGAATTGCTTGAGCCAACGGAACATGCCGAAAAAGAATAAACATTTCATGAACTTAAACTAGAACCGTTATACCCGCCTTGAGTAAATTCGTCTATTCTAAAAATAAACGTGTTCTGCTAGAGTGGTATTAACTAACTAAAATGTACTATGATGTGTCAAACTATGTCGCTCTATGCTGAGCTATGCGATACTTAATTGTCCTCTTGTCCTCTAGGCAATTAGGGCAGCAGGAATACACTGGGCAGTTATGCTTATTTAGACCCTCGTAAGTGTCGCTTGGAAGTCACAGACCTTGACGACGTGAAAGTAGCGCCTGCCCACGTCAGCCGACTTGACCTCCTGGTCGACTAGTGCGATGCCGTCAAATCCGTGCAAGTTCAGCCACTCGATGGCGCTGCGGGCGAAGTGGCCCATCTTGGGCGGGTTGCGCCACAGCCGGGCGTAGAAGTCGCTCAGCTGCTCCGCCGACACACCCACCAGCATGGGCAGCTGGGAGCTGGCACGCAGCTCCTTGAACTGCTGGAAGCTTTGCTCTGCGTCGTAGGAGTATACGGGAGAGGGAAACGTCGCAGACAGAGAGATAGACGGACGGACATACGGGAGGACGTGCATACATACATACGTACGTACAGGCGCGGCCATAAGTAAACGGAGCACGCTATTGCGTTCGAAGTGCAATCACGCTTTCTCAATTGGCAATGAGGAAGTGTTGTTTGTCTACAAGAAAGCCCATCAGCCTCCGCTACCAGCATGCGCGTACCACTGCTGGAATTCGATTAGGTGACGCGTGAAAAATATTCGAAGACAGTTGCGTGCTCCGTTTACTTTTGTGCGCGCCTGTACATGTATGTATGTTGTATGTATGTATGTATGTATGTATGTATGTATGTATGTATGTATGTATGTATGTATGTATGTATGTATGTATGTATGTATGTATGTATGCATGTATGTATGCATGTATGCATGCATGCATGCATGCATGTATGTATGTATGCATGTATGCATGCATGCATGCATGCATGTATGTATGTATGCATGTATGTATGTATGTATGCATGTATGTATGTATGTATGTATGTATGTATGTATGTATGTATGTATGTATGTATGTATGTATGTATGTATGTATGTATGTATGTATGTATGTATGTATGTATGTATGTATGTATGTATGTATGGTTTATTGGGGTTTAACGTCCCAAAGCAACTCAGGCTGAGGGACGCCGTAGTGAAGGGCTCCGGAAATTTCGACCACCTGGGGTTCTTTAACGTGCACTGACATCGCACAGTACACGGGCCTCTAGAATTTCGCCTTCATAGAAATTCGGCCGCCGCGGCCGGGATCGAACCAGCGTCTTTCGGGTCAGCAGCCGAGCACCGTGGCTCAGTGGTTATGGTGCTCGGCTGCTGACGTACGTACGTACGTACGTCAGCAGCAGTCAACATACATACATACATACATACAGACAGACAGATGGGAGGACATACATGCATGCATGCATACATACATACATACATACATACATACATACATACATACATACATACATACATACATACATACATACATACATACATACATACATACATACATACATACATACATACATACATACATACATACATACATACATACATACATACATACATACATACAGACAGACAGACAGACAGACAGACTGACTGACTGACTGACTGACTGACTGACGGACGGACGGACGGACGGACGGACAGACAGACAGACAGACACAGACAGACAGACAGACACAGACAGACAGACAGACACAGACAGACAGACAGACAGACAGACAGACAGACAGACACAGACAGACAGACAGACAGACAGACAGACACAGACAGACAGACAGACAGACAGACAGACAGACAGACAGACAGACAGACAGACAGACAGACAGACAGACAGACAGACAGACAGACAGACAGACAGACAGACAGACCGGAAGGACGTACAGAGAGGTGGCGCGCTCACCGTTTTCCTTGGGCATGAACCACTTGTGCTCGGAGAAGAAGACCATGTCCTTGTATACGAGGTGCGTGCAGTGCATGGTCGGGTAGTGGTCCAGGTCAGAGGTCAGATCGCCCGCCACGCACAACACCGCTGGACCCTCTGCGCAAGCCCCCGACACAAACCTCGTGGACTGCTGCTTCTGAACTGCCCAGGCTAAGTCAGTTTCATGCGGCGTGCAACTATTCGATCATACCGCTCGTGTAACTTCTAGGCACCGCCTTCGGCACTCTGACTGATCCACTAAATCGGAGCTTAGCTGACAGATGCGTCAACTGTGGTGGCCAGATGAACTACTAGAGACAGTACAATGGAGAGATAAAGTTGCACAGTGCCAATGATAGCTTATTTCACAGCCCATAGGCCACGCCATCCTTACGGTAACTTCCAGTAACTTGTCGCCGGTCAAGCCCAGATTCTGATTCGGAGTTATGTAACTGGAAGCGTTAAACTGTACGTTCGAATACTTCCCCTCCACGAACAACAAATACCCGAACAAGGCTATTGCGAACGCCCTCTTCGTTCAGCTTCCGTACTGGATTCACCAGCTACGAATACCACCTGTGAACGAAGCTCCGGCGGGAGCTCGCGTGCTCAGTATTATAGCGAGAGCGACTGCATGCGTTGTGGAGGCACCCTCCCAGTTGCACGTCAACTTGCCCAACATTTGTCATAAAACTTCGATGCAGCATCTTTATGGGGGTATTGGAGCCGCTACTATCACTACTGAGGCTGCTGGTTCGAGACAATCATGCAAAAATTAAGGCACTATAAGATACAGTGTGTACCTACTTGGTGATGCTTTGGACCTTTCTCGTTCTTCTGAGCGCGGCGGGGCTGTGGAACATAAAAAGTATTATTTGGTTGTATTCACTTAGGTAGCAAGCATTACTATTTGCGCCGATAAACGCTCGGATAAGGCAACGTTAATGAAGAATGCGTTGTAATTCTGTTTTTCTTTAACTCTTTAATAACGTCACGGAAATCCCGTCTACATACTAAGGGGTGAAAACACCAAAGAACTATTCGGGGGCAGTAATCGAACCTGCTCCTCCGGCATCCATGAGCGCCGCACGCGTGCACGCGGTCGATAGAGCATGTAGGCCATCAGGTGCTACCTAACAAAGGAAGAGCAAGCGGTTAGTTGTCGCCTAGTTGCCGCCATGGAGGAAGAAAAGATCGAGAGATTGTCACGTGGCAGTTCAGAATCACGGTCCTCCAACATAAAATGGAGAAAGTAGGCCCCCCTTGGCCTAGGTTGGCTGAGTGGCCGAATCTTGGCCCACACGTTGGGCCGACTTCGTTGGGCTTCGGCATGCAGGAAGAAAGGGAACAGCTTCAAGAGCGCTTGGCTTGCGGAGGCAGATCGCCTGATGTAACTTTCCTACGTAAATTTTCTTTACAGAATAGTCGCCGTTAGTTTCTGCACTCTCGCTGCGGAATTTTTTCTGGCAGTGGCGAATACTCGGCAGTGAGACTTCCGATCATTCTGAACTGATGGCAGCACTACGACATTTGTTGTGTAAGACTGAGCCGATACTAACGGTTTCTTCGGCTGGAACTGCTAATCGTTGTGTCATTTGTAGTGCACACGTGGTCTGAAGGTACAACTAGGCATTGTACGCTTTCGAGTTTGTGAATCCACGGCTTGAGCTGCTCTAACGATACCCGCAGCCTATAGAAGCTGCGGAAAGAGTTTCTGCACTGCAGCGCTGTGGAAAGGGGAGGAAGGTGGTAGGTAATGTGCACAGCGAAGTTTCGAGCCGCGAGCAGCGACGGAAGAATATAGGCTTTAGCATAACTGAGACCTACTAGCGTAGACATACACCGGTTTACCAGACACTGGTTTGGCCAAAGCTTGGCTTGGCACGCGCAGTGGCCCCACCTGATGTCTCCGCTGCTACTGCGCGCGCTCAGGAGGCATCCGATAAATCGGAACACGTCTACTCTAGTACGTCTCCGCTATGCTAAAATCCTTTACTGAATCCGTGCTTCCTGTCTCCCGTGCCACTGCGCGCACGCAGGAGGCATCCGATAAATCGGAATACGTCTACGCTAGTATGTCTCCGCTGTGCTAAAATCCATAACTGAATCCGTGCTTTCTGTGTCTCACGCACCTGAAACCAGGAGTTCGTCACTTTGGACGTGCATTTGATGGTGACACGCACACACGCACACACTAATCACGAGCGAATACGCACAAATGACAAATGCGCACTTCACCGTTGTCCATCTCGTGCATGTTCCCACTGATTCCTTTGGAAAAGTGCTAGAACATTTTCGTACCTTTTTTTTCAACGCCGTAGAACTCCTTTTCAACGTGGTGTTCTGCAAATTGGCAAGAAAGTCAAAAAGTAAAATATTGGCTGAACGTCAATTCAGTGTATACATAAGAAAGTGGGTATACTGAAATGGTGCATACGGTAGTCCTCATGAGAGGTCAGTGGCCCTCACAACGCCCTTTTTTCCCTTCAAGTGTCTTGGGCACAAGCTATATCGTAACACCGTCACACATACATATCAGCAGAAAAATATCGGTACGAGAGCAAGAAAACAAACAAATGCTTGCTTTCTTTCCTGCCACGGAACAAGCCTCAGTTCCTTTGCCTCAGTGCAGAAGCAAACAGCAGAAAATAGGAAAAGACTTGCTCTATCTGGATATATCCGTCAAGTGAGCATCAGGTCTATTGTTCGCTAGAGTACGTGTTGCTCTCAGCTCCCAGCTCTGTTATCTTACTCAAAGTTTGGCTGACACAGATTGGACGTTCGCGTCCGGTGGACACAGACAGTCGCTCAGTTACAAGCGGCTGCTACGCAGCTCATTTGGGCTGTTTTGTCCTTGAGGCATTTCCAGCACGTTTTTGGTAGATTTGTTACAGCGCGCTATATTAAACTGATTGAACTGACGTAGAAACAGACAAGTACAAACAAAATCGCACTTTGTTTTGACTTGTCCGTTTTTTCGTCCGTTTAATCGTCACTAGTGCTTGGCAATAGCGCACTGTAACCAAGATACAGAACCAAATGGCCCCTGTTTTAGAACTGCTCTTCGTAGAGGCGGAATGTGCACAGAGTGTAAGATATGTATTTTGTAAACTTAAATTTCAGCTTATTCTGATTATTTATGTGTGCTGATTATGGATCAATTCCTGTAATTGAGGGATCGATGCAAAAGCTGACAGCGACGCAAGCTGCCTCACTGCAGTGGTATGCATATTACCGAACGCACAGATTGGTATTTTCGTTTGTAAGGAGGGGATAATTACTCGCTAGAATCCACCCAAGCACAGCCATATGGCTATAGAGAAGAGCTATACGTACAGCTTCCGCAAAAACTTCATAGTTAAAGAAAGACTTTTCCTTGTCCGGGGTTCAAACTCGAGACCACCATATCACTGGAGCAGTAGCGCCACTAACTGAGCTAACCGGGACGGCTAATGTATGGCAAGGCGAGCGCGAGTTGATCAATAACTCGATTGGAACATTGTTGGTCGAATGTCGTTCAGTGTAGTACAGCGTGCACTCATATATTCGTCCACACGTGCGTGGTGTTTTCTTCTCTTAATTTAGTCCCTGCTCGAGCTGGGTTCTTACCTACTGAATCGCCTTGCTAGACTTTGCCTCCAGATCAAGAAACGTCCTCCGGCATTTCATGTACGACATTAATGAGCTAAGAAATTCGAAGTAAAAACCGTGGACATGCAGAAAGCACAGTGCTTCACGTACTCTGCACTTCGCGGACGGCCTGCAGTCTCGGGAAGCGGTTTACTCCGTCGCAGGCGGCGGTGCTGTCGTCATGGTCCACGCGGAAGGCTGCTACACAGACGCCGTGGAATACGTCCATTGCACGGCTCACCTGATGGTGCAGAGAGGAGGGAATGTGAAAAGAGGCGCAAAAATACGGTACACTGAATCCTTTACGATCCACGGTATTGAAGCTGCCTTACTGATGTTCCTGAGGAAGCATGTGTACAAGTTCAAGTCTCCCTGTGTACTATCGGGGACAAAACTCTTAAGGACACGCGAGCGGCAACCAAAGCATATAGTTTTGTTACCAGCCGGTTATTGCTGACCATATTTTCGGAAGTGAACGTGGGCCTTGGCTTCTCTAACGTATGTATGAAATCAGCAGAATATTGACAAACTTTGCCCCTATAAGCCGAGATAGTAAGTTGCTTGTCCTGTAAACTTTTCTCCACGATAGTACGTATGTACACGGGGTAGCCTTCAGTCTAGCTTACCTACGTGTGCGCAGATCACGGCCCGCCAAACGGGAGTCACTACTAAGTACACTGGAAGGGGCAATGACCAAGAAATGCGTAAAGGCTACTTGAATTTCGAAACCAGAGTTAGGAAAGAGACGAGGACGTCCTATAGCATGGTAGCAAATGTCTACTGGAAGTTGGCGGCATCTTTGAGTGCTCGAAGATATTGGGACTGCGCCATGCAGGGCCGTTCAAAGACTGCATTGGGGTGAGTCATCTTAACTTGCATTCAGGAAAAGAATCAGTCATAAAGCGTCCAGGAGGATAGGCAGGCACCTTCTGCTTGATGGCGTCTTCACTGTCGTAGGCCACCCATGTCTGCGGCTTGCGCCTGGAAGTGGACAGGGCCACGCTGTCTTCATCGGGCGTCACCCAGACGGAGGTGCCGCACATCTGCGTTGGGAATACACAGGAGACTGGCCTGAGCACGCGAGGTGATGCAACCACGCTCCCTTCACTAGGAAAACAGTGACCTCGCGCAGTCGTCGCGAAGATCAGGTTGCTGAACAGTGACTAACGCCAGGGAACAGACGGCAATTCCGGAATATGAGAACGGATGAGAATGTCAGATGACAAAGCAGACGAACTCTCGACAACAGGAATGCGAGAAATGCCCCTCTCAGACAATGTGCATGAGCCTGACTTGTTCTGAGAGCACGTAGAAATCATTTGTGTGAATACTTTAATAGAGCAAACTGACGAGAGCACAAGACAAAAAAAAAAGTGCAAGATACATGCTAAAGTTTCCTGCTGAAGATAAAATAGCACCAACTTACCAGTATGAGATGCCAATACCTTTGTGTTCATCGAACGTTTGTGACCGCTATGATGTGCCCGAGTTAACATTTAGCAGGACACTTTGGTCGCCAGGCACCACATTTTTTTAGTTTCATATCGATCTACGTCAGCCACTAGAATCCAAAAGAGAAAAAGCGCCCTGTCTTTTTCGTCCCTGTGCGCATTGAAGGGGACGTTGATAGGTTGGAACAAATCTGTAACGTGTCGCCTGTAAACCATTTTCAATGACCCAAATTTGTTATTTGGTGCGTGGCGTGAATACCGCTCATGAAAGCATCCTTTGTCAACTGTTTTCCTATGCAAGCATCCTAAAGTGCGATATTGATTAGTCCATTGAGAAATGAGAGCTTCGCCGCAACTAGTTAATCCATGAAAGAGCAAAGAAGAAGCGTAGCTTGTTGGGCCAGTTGGTGCATGGTATGTAGAAAACCAGCGAAAAGGACGCATTCACAAGGAGGAGAAGTACACAGGACAACTTCCTTAGAAAGAAGACTTCCTTAGAAATAACTGAAAAGGGACATCAACCATTGTTAGTGTCAGGACTATATAGGGTACACACAGAGCGCAGTACAAAAAGGAGCCCATGATTGGAGGGGATGCATCGCGCGAAATACATGAAACTGACAACAGAAGAAAAGAAAAAGGGCAGCTGTGACACCAAGTGGCAAGCGTATGCATAAAACGTGTCGGAGGATGCAAGCACAGGAGAGACAAAAAAAAATTCGAGGGAATATCGTGGAGTTTCCCTATATTCGCTTCTATGGTGTATCGAAATTTTCCTCGAAGTCACCTAAGAGATTATTTTGCAGCAGCCTACGTGTTCTACATGATTGAGCAATAGTAATTCATGTGCTGTCTACTGTAGTTAGTACTAGTTCTTGACATTTCCTGAGCTCTTATGCGCAGGCAGTATTAGAATTTAGGGCCCATGGAAGTAACAGATAGCAAAGGTCATAGCCCTTAATACAAAATTTCCTTATTTAAAATCTGCTCCGCTGGGGGAGAATTCTTCTAAACGTTATAGTAACACTGTTGCCACTTCGGCTTCGCGCTACCATCTGCTAGCCGGCCCGGTCAGCTCAGCTGGTAGAGGGACTGACCCGGACAGGAAATGGTCCCCGGTTCGATTCACGAACCAAGACAGATTTTTGTTCAGCTGTGAAGTTTGAGCAAAAGCAGTCTAGCTTTACTCTGTAGCTGCGTTTGGGTGGGTGCCAAACCCGTAATGAAATCCACAGAGAGAACGAAGAGGAGGTGTGCTCCGAGAGGAGGCCACTCACGTCGCCGTAGTTGATCCACTTGCGGCCCGTGCACCAGCCGCCCACGACGGGCCGGCTGTTGGCGGCCACGTCGAACGACATGGTGGACATGTCGAGCGAGAAGCACATGTTGTGCGTGCCGTTCACGTTGTCCTCCTCCTCCTTGACCATCTCCATCCAGAGCAGCGCCGTCTTCACGGGGATGCTGCTGGGCGTGTCGTCCACGCGCACAAATATGGACGGGTAGACGAGCCTGCAGAACTGCTCGTCCTCGTGGTAGTGCGTCTCGACCACGAAGATGTCCGCGATTCGGAGGTACTCTCTGATGCGGTTCAGCACAACCTTCTCCGTGTACTGGTCTGGCGTCGCGTACCCGGAGAAGATGAGAACGGGCTTGGGTTCTCCCAGCTGGGTCAGGTCGGCCTGTATGCTCTTGAGCACCTTGGTCATGCCTCGCTGGCGCGGGGTCATGAACAGCTGGCCGGTGATGGCGACGCCATTGAGCTCGTTCTGCGAGATCCACTTGGCCAGCTGCGCGCTCAGGGCCGCCAGGCTGTGTTCGTCACGGTCCGCGTAGTCCTGAAGCTCTCGCACCATGCTCGGGTTCAGGGCCACCACGAACTTAGTGGTCACGAAGCGCTCGCGCAGGGACATGAACTCCTCGAAGCCCGTGGTGGCTATCACAAGCGCACACCGATAGGTAATCAATCAATCAATCAATCAATCAATCAATCAATCAATCAATCAATCAATCAATCAATCAATCAATCAATCAATCAATCAATCAATCAATCAATCAATCAATCAATCAATCAATCAATCAATCAATCAATCAATCAATCAATCAATCAATCAATCAATCGATCAATCAATCAATCAATCAATCAATCAATCAATCGTTCAGTGTTTGGTTTCAGCCTGATTTGAGAAGGAAGTGAAAAAGTAGGAACAGTTTCCGAGTCCTGTCATCCTCTGAAGAACGTTCAAGATTCCTGTTCTGTGAAAAAAAAAATTGAGAGCACACACAATCCCGCATGCATCCTATGCGTGGACGACGTTATCTGGGATCAAGGATTAAATTAGAGCCATTTTATCTGGGTATTGAAGTTATTTTATCGACCTTGACCCCGCAAGAGTGCGCACGTACGCTAGCGACATCGGGCTGACGTTACCCTTCGTAAAGTTTAATTACCCGCCAGGTCGGGGCTACAGCCAATGATTCGTGCCTATACTTGATTGCGGGCCTAGCTAGGCCCCAAGCGACTGTTGGATTCCTGCTGCTTTTACAATAGTTGTAGTTTTTCGTGTCACAAGTAACGACTGAAATGATTCTCTTCGCTCATAAAAACAAGATACACTGCAATACGTTCTAAAGGCCTTCTCGGAAAGCCGAACCAAGATATTTCAACTTACTTTATTTTTTGCTTTTTTTTTCTGACTTTCCGACGCAGCTAGCCTCGTTTCACTACTTGCGCCTACGTTCATTTAATTCGGCGTCAGTGAATTAGTCGCTAAACGGGAATTTCACAAGGGAGGCAGCACGAAGCGAGGCTGCTCACAGTTTCCGCTGGGGGCGAAGTTTCGGCTCTGCTTGCTGAAGATCAGGTCCTTGAAGACGAGGTGGGTGCAGAACTCTGCCGGCATGTGCATCTTGTCCGTGGCGTTCTCCGACATGAAACACAGCAGGTGGTTCGAGATTCCTGCGCACGAGGCAAGAGTTGTGCAGACATCTGCCGTCATCGTTCTGTCTTTTCTTCTACCTCGATAAATTGTCCGAGCATAGTTCTGTATCCTGTGCTGAATGCTGCTCGCCCAATTTCTCATGCCTGCTCTTTCCTTTTTTTTTTTAGCTGATTAGACAACGTTGTCGTACTGCTTTTTGGCGTTTATTTGACGCATAATAGCAATATTTAGTGAAAAAAAAAAACAGACTATTACGATAGCCGGTAAAGCGAAACCTGAGCATAGCTCTTCACGGCTGGTAGGTGGCATGTTATGCAGCTAGCCACCCTACTGGATGTTCCCGTGGCAGCCACCTTCTAAGTGGCTTTTCGCTCTGCTACCTGGACAACCGATTACGCCAACGACTACGCCGACGACTACGACGCAGAAGCCAGGAACAGGCGCTTAAGAGCTGCGTTCTAAAAAGAAAAAAGTTTCCAGGTAAAGAATCACAAGTAAACAAACCCCCTTTATAGCCTAGAAACAGCACGTCTTGTTTTCTGTCGCTAAGCACAAAAAGAGTGCTTTCTTTCCGTCGTTTGTTGAGAGGTACATCATTGCTCAAAATTGCCCTGACCATAGGGCTTACTTCCGAGCAGTACAATCGGGCACATAAGGCGCCTGTGAAAGCTTCTAAGGTCCTCAGGGGGTGAAGAAGACTCATCTTCACCTTACACAGATTTCCAGCTCCGAGGATGTCTTAAACGCCCAACTACACACGTCTCGACAGCACGCCCTTTTGTCATGGGACCTTTTGTCACACCATGTAGATTGAGGAAATCCCAGTGTAGCTGCTGAACATTTGGCAGCGATCCTCTTACCGGCTGGCTTGAGACCCTTTACGGGCCCGTTTGACTCTTCGGTAGTGGTTGGAGTTGGCTGAGTTTTTTTAGAGGCCTTCTTCTTGTATGTCTCGCGGAAAGCTGCGCAGAAGAAGATATTTCTTAGAGCGAACAACCTCCTGTCTAGATTGACCTCGTAGAGAACTGGTGGTGAGGTCCTAAAGCTTACACTTCTGTTGCTCGGGAACACGGTGATGAGCACGGGGGGCTTCTGTTCGCGGAAGGCGGAGAAGAGAAGAAAAGAAGCATGAGAGAGTTACGAAGAGGAGAGTTGGCTCGGTCAATAACTCCAAATCTTGGAGCCCTTTCTGAGCTTATTTCTGCTGGCGGAGCACGCTATGTGGTAGCAAAGCAGCTAGGACACATTCAAGAAGCAGTTTGTACGCTTTTGTGCGTTTTACAATATTAGAGTCTTATTGACAGTCTCAATGAAGGTCACGATTGGACAACGCGTGCGTCAGTCACGATACTGTTGACGATTTCGAGTGCGTTCCAGCATGTGTCCATGACAAATAGTTTCCTATGAAGACAAAAAAAAACATATTTGTGAGTCTGGAGGTCTCAGTACAAACTAACTCTTCGACCGGTGCAATATATTAATTATTCTTCTCTCCTATTACATCCCAAACATCTGGTGTGACGACTGGTTTATTTCAGCTATTCAGGAGCTCCTGGAGTTGCTTGGCCAAATGTCGTAAGGTGAAAAATGAAAATAAAATAGAATCAGTACGAGGTCGCAGTATCAATGCCCTGATTAAGATAAGACACGGCCTAGAACTGCTAGTAAGGAACCACTCTATGCGCGACAGGGAGCAGATTTTTACGAGGAGCCTTTTTTGTTTTGTTTTGAAGCCCAGTAACTTTTCTGTATTGCATAGAATGGCGGCTTGCCCCGAAATGGTTCTATAATGTGAATGACCTTCGGTGGTGCGCGAAACACTAGATTGATTCATGTTTTTTTTCTTTTCTTTAGAAGGGATGTACCTATTGTTACTTGTATGCGAGAGGTAGATGAGGTACTGCCTTCGAAGCTCGGCATCGTCGGGTACCTATTGGTTTCCTAATACTTTCAAGTATTTCCCACATATGTACTGCCGGAAACCGCAGAAATTGACTCCCCCCCCCCCATCCCCCTCAATAAGTTCCGAACCTTGCCGCACTACTTGAGAGGGCGCCACCTGATGGTGCACCCCTGGTGACACCAGGAGTGCATCATCAGGTGGCGCTAGCATGCAGTGCGGCATGGTTCGGTACTTATTGGTGGGGATCAGTTATTTTTGTCCCCGATAGTAGAAGACTTTCTCCAGGCTGAGGCGCTTGGATACGGCGCCACATGGTCTCAGACCAAAGGTATGGCCTGAGCTACAAGAACGCAATAAAAGCAGCATTGCATTCGCCTGATGCAAACCAGAATACTTTATATTAGTAATGTAACCTAAATTTCATGAGCTTCAAAGGCACCGAAGGCAAAATGAAAGTACTAAATAGCTGTACAGCGCGACAAGAAAGCAATATTGCCTCAATTTATGCCAGTTCAGGTTCAATCCGAACGTTTTCTTTTATCACGTTACGGAGCAACGTCTCCACGTTGCTCGAACGTCACGTTATGAAGCAGCCGCTTGAGCTCGTTCACAAAGACTGAATGGACAAAGTCAAACCTGATTGAATGGACAAAGTAAAACCACTGACAGGAAAGCAGGTGAATCGCGTTGAGAAAATGCGCCCTGCAGGGTGTGCTTCGGATTTCATGCACTGCGTTCAAAGCGGAAAACGCTTGTGCAGAAAAGCAGGAAATCAAGCCACTTGAGGATTTTGTTGACGTTCTGCAACGTTGTTTCACTTATCTGCACCAGTGTTGCGATACGCCAACACATACTGCCAAACGTGGCCCCGTTATTTCAGCAAAATTTCCAAAACTTGTTCTTTTATTCGACCTTCAGCCGCCCTTCAAGATGCAAGCCTCCTCTTACTGCCCACTCTGGCAAATTAGCAGACCAGCGATTGTCTGTTCTGCTCATTACATAGCCCACCATGTCCACGTCTACCAGGGTTTGGGTGGTAGCGAGTAATCAAATGAAACTATTAGATTACCGTGAATAACAACGCACTCGCGCTAACGATTTCGCTTAGCAGTCTCATTCCCGCGAAATATGCATGTTTCCAGAATGCTTGACTGAGCTTATGCGTGAGGTCCTGTACTTGGATTCTTGCAGGCTATCACGTTAGAGATAAATGAGAACTTCGCTACTTGTAGTACGAAAAACTAGAACTCACTCGACTTTTCCTTATTTGCATTGTCACTCGACTTTTCCTTATGTGATCTCAGCGCATGCTTGTGTGTAGTCTTGTGCGTGCCTGCAAAAAGAAGTTTCATAAATAAAACTTTATAAAGTCACCGTTACATTCGTGGCATAAGTTCCCTCATTGGTTCTAGATACACGTTCGAAGATTCAAGAAAACAAGGGCGGGGAAAAGAAATTATCTCACTGTGTTTCAGAGCATCCGCTGTTCAAATGAGAACTGCTGCTAAACAAGACAGCAGCGTAGCAGTGAATATCGTCAACGGGTCGCGATGATTAAGACGCAATTTTTATAGATGTGAATAGTTGGAATTAAGCCTTATGATCACCGCTACAAACATCCACACAACGGCAAATAGAGTAAAGGTAAAAGTAGAAGAAAACTAATCCTTACGAGGCTTTGCTCTTCTAGGCTTGACCGTTGGCGCTTCTGGCAGGGGATACAGGTTAAAGGCAAGTTAATACTAACAGAAGAAAATGTAACTCGTGTACAGTTAATGCTACCCAATAGGCACTGGAGCTCCCTTAGACGTCCTGCGGACGTCGTGAACATCTGAAGGACATCCATAGGAGCTTTAATGTCCACTGGGATACCTTCTGAGCCTTGAAATGTATGCATAACAGCACCTTCAGAGCTCTTCGCAAGAGAGAGCCATCGACGCTGCCCAATATAGCAGACGGGACTCTGCAAATGCAATTAATCGCAGGCCATTTTAAAGCTGGTATGCTTGTAACGGCTAGATTTAAGCTTTTTGTTTGGGTCCACGGAATTCTGTGCACAATTTTTTTAGTAGCGATCTTGGCGCATGGAGCCTGTCTGCATTTTTATGCAGCATACAACGCATCCGATTATTGGCGTGTGTGGCACCAGTGGTAAGTTTATAGCGACAGGAATTTTTATTTATAAATGGTGTACTGATGCTGTGAGGTAAGGTGATAGAAAGATGACTGAAAAGAAACCACAATGTTGTTTCAAGAAGACTGATATCAATCCAAGCTGAACCAATATTTGAACTCAACTGAATGAATCAGCGAACGAAAGCGGTCGAATTCACGAATTCAGTTCACTTTATTAGAAATTAAACCTCACCGGGAGAAGCAAAATGCTGCACATTTTTGTTACCACAGCACACGATTCATTGCAGCTTTTAAACTTTTCTTATCCTCTCTTTTTTATCCCTAGTTTCTTCTGTGTTCATCTATTCAGTACATAACAACTCATTTCCGTTGCGGCATCAGTGCTTGACAATGTGTCAGTATTCGAGGAGGGCTCCCTCCAAGGAAAAGGCAGCGAGACCGCTTAGAGGTACCGATGGCTTAGTTCTTCCAAATGTTATTGGCGCCAGAAAGGCAGCTGTAAAAAATTAACAGCGACGCCTAATTGTATTGCATGTTGGCAACGCGATAACATTAGAAGCTGTTGATGCCTTTACAGGACGTGTCGTCACTTCCGGTTTGGTGGGGTCACTCCTCCATGGGAATTATGTGACGGACGGACGTCGCTTTTTTTTTCCAATGGTTCTTCTTATGATATCGCCTTAATAAACCTCTTAACTTTTTGAAGTAGTCATCAACACCTGCAGGGCAGTTCTAGGATGCAGGCATCGTCGGTCAGTGCCCTGTGACGCTGTTTGGACGCGCGTAAGTTGATAAAAATAATGAACGTTGCGGTAATAAAACTGAAGCAACACATTCGGTGGGCGCCTATTGCATAATTATGAATTTTTTGGCTTCATGTTAATCCAGTTATTATTTTTAAATATCTACTAAGCTTCTAGAGCTTAGAGATCGCGCAGAACTTTCTATGAGCGTAGCGATAGCGGGAGGCATGGTTTTGCTTGAGCGAGCTTGCGTATAAAATTGATTTCTCAATAGAACGCGCGGACCTGGGAAATGGCCGAGGCAGGAGCGCAAGTTTTGAGCATAAAAATGTGCGCATAAATTTAGAGAAACTGCGCCGTTTGCGATTTATTTGGACGTTGTATAACTCCCTGACTGAAACTTCCCCCATGTAGCAAGCGGTTCAACTCTGATAATTACGTGTCAGTTATAAGTCGGGTTAGTAAGCGGCAAAAAGGTCCTCTTATTCTTTTCAACAATAGCCTTCCATTTTCATTTGTGCAACAATTAAATACTTTCTCAAAACTTTGGTGCATGCTACTATATCGGCGCGAGCGCTTGTGAGGCAGTTGGTCCAGTTTTGTTGGCCAATAAATGCACAAAGTGACTCCACACGTGAGTGAATAAAGTGACACCACATTTTTTTCTTGCGCAGATATGCAAGGAGTGGTAAAGAAGCTATTCTTTTCTTTCTAAATATAGACGATTTCTTGTGGTGTTTTGTTGTCACCTCCATTCTCTGCAATAGCTCTCTGCCAAGAAAGCTCCGACCATTAGAACTTACCCATGTGCCGCCTGCTGATGCTTCCTTTTATGCTCATAGAATCCGCATCACTGTGTGGCCCTAGGTCGAAGGGAAGAAAACCACCTTATTACCCTGAAACTCCCCAAACTGCCAAATTCGGCCTCTAATGGAGCAAGGGAGGCAACACGGTAAGAACATTTCTGTTTGCAGCACATTGTTGCCAACTGCAGAAAGGATGTCTTCGATTCTCGTCCATCGCTTGGAACACCAAACTGAAGTACCACCTGCCACTTGCCGCAAGACATCGTCCCAGTCTCAACATTATAAATGCGGGAACGCGTGTGCGCAACTCTGAAGCGAAATTTTCGGCAGTGCCCAGTGCGCTGAACAGATCTCTCTCAGACCCTGGCAGCCAGTCTGACTATTGTTTCACTGCTTTGCAGATGGGTTATCGCATTTATCAACGGTTGTCATTGAGGTATGATTATTTCCAGATTATATGCAAATACTGCCGTGGATGGCAAATGTCAGAAAAATAAACGACAGTAGCCGGGATACACTGTGCAAAAAATCGGCAGAAGAGAAGTCTTAATCGACCCGCCGCGGTGGCTCAGTGGTTAAGGCGCTCGTCTACCGAGTCAGAGTACCCGGGTGCGAACCCGACCGCGGCGGCCTCGTTTCGATGGAGGTGAAACGCCAAAGGCGCCCGTGTTCTGTGCGATGTCAGTGCACGTTAAAGATCCCCAGGTGGTCGAAATTATTCCGGAGACCTCCACTACGGCACCTCTTTCCTCTTTCACTCCTACCTTCCTCCCTTCTCTTACGGCGCGGTTCAGGTGTCCACCGAGATATGCATACTGCGCCATTTCGTTTAATCAAAAACCAATTCACCAATTTACCAATTTAGAGCTCTTAATTCGCTTCCTTGCAAAGCATTTTACTGCTAAATACAATAAAACCGTTTCCCGTGCATCTCATCAGTGAGATTAAAATAAGAGGTGTTTGAGAATTGTACGCGACTACCCTCCTGTTTTCGTATAATTTGGATATTAAGCCCACGACCTGAGCGTTCGTCTTCCTCGGGTTTTTGCAGTGTTAGAGAAGCTAACTCACTCCACACAGCTCATTGTTGAGATAACCACTGTGTGCGAGCTTTTGAGTTTAACCGCGTTGAAAATGTGCGGGTGAAATATGCTGTTCAGTCACACAGAGGTGCGAGCATGCGCTGTTAGCTCGAGCGTCGTTTAATTCCTTGTTTGCATTGTCCTAGGCAGTAAGCTCTGCACTGAAGCCACCTTTCCGTTTATGACCGGATCTTTCTTGAAAAAGATGGTTCTTTTGTAGCGTGCCACGCCAAGAACATTTTATGTCCACAGCACCTCCCTTTGGTGGATACCAAAAGCTTGCTTTATTTTACTCAACACACTATTAGCTTTCTCACCTCGAGCTTGACTCATATTTGCGTAGTGTCCGACATGCTGGACACTCCCTTTTTTGTGCACTAGTTCTAAAAGCTTATTGCATAACAGCTGGCGCGCGCCAGCTTAGGTTCAAAAGGCTTTAAACGCTTTCTGCGCAAGCATTGCACAGTGTGTGTTTAGTTTTTATGCGTTGCGTGTGTTAAGAAAGAGCCGCCAGTCTTCTTTGCAAGTCGCGAGTAGATTTGACCACAAAAAGCACATTGCAATCCATAAGAAGAGCAAACAAAATGTTGCTTTAATAAACCGCCCTGTGCATTCGTTTGACAAGCGGACCGATATTCATCACATGCCCGCTCGTAGTAACGAAACTGCTTTGTAGAGACAATTTTGTTTTTTTTTCTTAATTTTGCTCAAGAAATCGTTTTCGCCTTCCAGATCTGGCCCGGGTTTCCTAGATAAAGATAAAAGCCCCCCTCATTTTTGGAAGTAAATTTTGTTTGTTCTGGGAAGGATGAGCCTTTAATCCTTGCATGATTCCCCCGATCAGCAACCGGAGCCGGCAGAAAGGCATTTAGCGATGTAGGCTAAAGAAAGGTAAACGAAAAAGCAGACGGTGCTTACAATTTCGGATCTCAACGCTGTCGTGCGCATCATGAGAGTCGTAAGCGCCCATGGCTCCATCTGTAAAGAATATGAAGGTGACGTCAGGACATGGCGCTTGCTGAACGTATAACGGTGGTGTAACCCCACAAGGAAGAACGTTAGAGGAAAGGGGGTTGGGGAGGGGGGGGGGGGGGGGGTTGACATTGCCTGCACTCAAAACAGTTTAGACCGATTTCTCATTCTCCCAACTTCTGTGCTGGGAGTGTTCAGCTTCTGTGTCTTACTCTCAGAAAATATTTACGTTCGCTTGCTCGCGAAACACTTATACCTGTTTCTATTTTGGAAAGGTGGAAACTAGGAGAAACCGTGAGTTTGAACACACGTGCAAGCGGTTATTGGACCTGACCCGCGATTTTTTTCCTGCAAATCTTAAGCGATCCTTTGTTCGATGTACCATTATTTCATATTGCCTATTATCCAATGCATCTGTGCTGTAAATGGCCGACTACCCTAAATCGCACGATGAGACATCGTGGACATGTACACGACGTGCGCCACGTCCCCTTTTCTGTCCCCTAAATGGCGCTAAATGGCTAAATGGTGGACTTGAAAAATCGACTGCATAAAAGACTTTCTCGATGCACTAAAAAAAAAAAACTGTACAAGACGTACTAAAACTGACATTGATTTAATCTGGATCTCAGGGAAAATGGATTATTATTTAAGAAAGCTTGAACGTTACTCTTCCTGAAGCTGCAGAAGTTTGATGTAAAACACAGTTGCAAAGAACGTAATATAAACATTTAATAACCTCAAACAGATGGCTCTTCAGGGCATTTTGAAGAAACAAATAAAACAAATATCGCTACCTGAAGAGATTGGTGTTAGCAATATCTAGTGAAGCCAAGCAGCTCAGTTGGCTTTTAGTGAAAAAATATAAACATCTATGTGGTCACCGTAAAATCGGCGCTCCTCTCGAAAGAAAAGCTACGCGGTATTCGCCAGAACAGTGGCTGTCAAGTGCCGTAAAGACACCTGACAGCTATGATGACAAAGCAGTGCTTCAACGTCTTACTTGGCGTCCTCGAATGGAAGCTCTGGTGTATAAAGAACCCGAACACGAGCGACAGGACAATCGCACAGAGCACCACCACCAGGCTCTCCCACGTGATGAAGTTGCCGAACGGTCCCCTGCGTATAAGAACCGAAGGAAACGCTCGCCTTATGAACTCGTAACTGCACTGTGATTTTTTTTTATATGCGTCTCTATGATGTCACAAGAGAAATGCACACCATTGTTCCTTTTGATGAAATTCAGCAGGGCTGAGTGCTGAGGCCATGTGATCACATACCCGATTTGCGTCAGCGAGCTGCATCAAAAGACTTATTTGCTATATCTACACAAATGGCTATATGAGACACCCCCATTGTGCAGGAGAGCTCAAGGTTAATTTCGACCCATTGGGGTGCATTAACGTAGAGGAAAATCTGTTGTCTTTCCGTTGTTCCTCTATCGAAAGGCAGTTCGCCGTGGCCGGGAACGAACCCATGGCTTTGACCACAGAGGCCGAATTCCAAATGCACTAAGCCAACTCGGCAAGTTGTGCGCATGTACGAACTTCGGGCTCCATTACAAGCTGTACTGGAGGTTCTCTGCATGAAATACCTGTAGTAGCTCGTGTGCACATGGGTGTTCAACCCTGTTATTCGTAAAGTTGCTTGTTCAATATAAGTTCGCTAATTAATAGCTCGCGTGCCGTATGGGAGGTAGCAAGTAACAAAGTAAGCAATGTGTAGTTAGTATGAGAGGCCCGCATTAGTGTTTAGGAGCCTTGAAAAACTGCTGCATACACTTACGGTCTTCGGCGGAGCCCTGGAATAAAAAAAAAGTCCTTTCAACGGGAATGCTGCTCACGACGGTTCGAGCTCCACAACGTAAGCAGAGACAAGAAAATTCGTGCACGCATACTAGAAATGGAGTTCATGCAATTAGCGAAATCACACAGCGAAGCGACACAAACAGGGAACTGTGCTGCTGTAGAGGACAACAGCGAGACGGTGCTGCCTGGAAGTAGCTATGGATCGGATAATGTGGCAATGAAAGACGCGAAAGGGTAAAAGAGTCGATCAAGCCATGTGCAGAGAACTTTCGCAAGAAAACGTTGTATAACCGAGGAGTCACTAAATGAGTATCCCTCTTCCCAACCTTATATAAGCCAACCGCCATCTTGTGCATTCTAGGTTTCAGTGCTTATGTAACCGGTCATCTGTATCTTTTTTTCTTCTCTTAAGTTGCTTTAGTGACATGCGAGTGACAAAAATCAAGAGAAGACGTTGTTCTTTCCCGAACCTCTTTATCGAGCCGTATTCTTCAGGCAGAGTGTCGCCAGCGCTAAAATTGCTTTCTGCTAACGATTTACAAACAATGACTCATTCTCGAATAAAAGCGCCGCGCAAAACTACAGGTCCACCGAAATATGCATCACTTATGAGAATTACAGCTATGAGAAGACAAGTGTTGTTATAGCTCGTTTTCAGGAATAATCACAACTGTGCGGAAGACTTTTTTTTTTCCGCTCCTGAAGAGGCTCATTTGTCATTCAGCGAGGCACTGTGCATTGAAGCAAAACCAGCAAGCAGCAGAAGCGATAGTAGCTCGAAGGTAAAGCTCAACCGTTAATTAAGCTTATTTCGGGCCCACCGGCTTGCGATACTGCACACATCATTTGAACCGCTGCAACGTCCCCCGAAAACGCATGCCATATCGCTTCCGTCACATATAGCATGGGAAGCTGACTACGTACAGAGCTGACAGAGTACACGAAGCTCAACACATCTTTCTACTAGCACATGTTCAGAGAGGGCAGAAATGTACCCAGTGCGCCCTGCTAACTGCGACCAGCGAACTAAGAAAGGAAAGATTTGGACTCTCTTCGGACGAGTGGGTGAAAGGTACAGTTTAGCTCGAGTGGGAACTTTGCCATTATGTAAGCGAAGCTAAGATATACATCAACAACAAAAGCGCTCGCACAGGAGAACAGTCTGCCAAGGGGGTTGCATCTGCCAGTATAGTCGCGGCGGCGCATCGCGTCGCATCCCCCACCAGCTCGAGACCCAATTACTGACTCGTTCCGTAAAGCGGATGGTTCGCGTTGCCCATGAAGGATGACGAACTGCTGCTCCGAACGTCGGCGAGAAGGCGATGCATGTTGCGGGCTCCTTCCTGGCCTCTCTCCGAGCTTGGCACCGCTGCCGCCGCCAGCGGGGGCTCGCGAACGTGCGCGAGACCCGACGACGCTTCCCTAAGGGCCTCGCTAGAGAAACCGAGCGTGGCAGCGCTACGGAGCAGCGCAACACTTGCCCTTGCCGGTGAAGGCGGCCACGGGTTTGGTCATGGCTCCGGTGGTGAACGGCCCGGCCATGGCGATGCGGGTACGAAGCGGGCGCCACAAACTTTTGCTTCCTCGGGCTCCGCTCGAGGCCCGCCTTTGAAGAGGAAGAAGGAACGATGAAGCCAGGCCAATCCTCCGCCGTGGGCATGTGCCATTAAGTCTGAGGACATCATCATCATTATCATTAACGGAGGAAGAAGAACAGCAGCGCGTTGCACACGGGGTACCGCTTTTCCAACTCCAATTAAAGATTTTTGATGCACATTTTAAAAAGTTATATAGCGCTAAACGGTAGTTTTATAAGCTATAATAATATCATCAACATCATCATCAGCCTGGGACGCCCACTGCAGGACAAAGGCCTCTCTCATTACTCTCCAATTATCCCTGTCCTGCGCCAGCTGCGGCCACCCTATCTCCGCAAACTTATTGATCTCATCTGACCACCTAACTTTCTGCCGCTCCCTGCTATACAGTAACTATATACAGTAGATATATAAGTGTTAAAAGCCTCATCAGAGTAAAAACCCAGCGGTGTTTGGCGTCGGCTGGCACAAAATTCGTTCATTTGTCGACGTAGTGTGTGACGTCATGATGCCATGGGACGTTGCCGAGCGGTGAGTGGTCGGCGTGATGTACGACGTCATGAGACCACGTGACACGGCTAAGTTGGCAGGTGCGCTTGAAGTTAGCAGGTGGGCTCTTAACGTGACGTGGCCGAGTGCTGTGGTGGTCTTGGCGGCAATTGGAAGCTTCGCTTCGTTGTGAAAAGACGTGTCTATACAGCTCCGCTTATCAGGTTGGAATGGAGGCGGAACCAGCGCCGCTTGTGTCTACCGTCATGGAAAATCCCCGCAAGCGGAAAGAATGAACGATGAAGCACGTCCCTGAATTTGGAGTATCGGCGGAGGCACAGGCTCGGCGCATGCGGCATGATCGCCTCCTGGAAGTAGATGGTGGTGTAGTCTGGCCTCTTGGATACGTGCCAAAATAAAGTACTCGCTTTACCGCAATTTGGTTGCAAAACCGGCCGTTGGTGGCAGCAACTGTATTTCAACTTTAACCTTTTACACTTTATAAAAGCTCCATTATAGTTAACATGACCTCTCTGTCATTAGAATGATGTAATACATTGATAAAGGCCAACTTAAATTCGTCTTTATTCTCCCTTAGGATTACATATAGCTCCGAATTCTACTGCACATCGCTGTTCATGTCTGTATGGTCCTTGCTCTTCTGAAAAGTTTCAGAAGAAGAAAGCACAGACCTCTAGCCCCCCCCCCCCCCCCCCCCCCTCTGTTTCCTAACATCAGTACAGAGGGAGAATTAAAGCTCCAGTGATTTAGCTGGGCTTCAAGGTAAAATGACAGTCCCGGATTGACTGACTGACATGTTGATGCACGACTCCTTTCTTTCCGCAGCATCTGGGAGCGCGGTTGGAGGTTCCAGAATTTTCGTCGAAGAGAACGCTTTTTCTGCATAGGGCTTGGTTGAATAGTTACCGATAATCAGGACGCATAGGGACTACTGCCAAATTGTCGAGGATCAAAGGTGGTGAGTATCTATTAACGCCACCGTCCTTATTGCGGAACAGGCTCTCCGTACGAAAACGAATGCGCAAAACTAAATTTGAAGTGTGCCAAACATCGCTGTTTGTTTATTCTCACCAGTCTTACTACACTGAACAAGTAATACAGTTCCTAAATAAAGGTTTGATTCGATCAGTGAGCGGCGACCGGCTGTTGCAAATATGCACGCTTTTTTTACACGTAATGAATAATGCGCATCATTCCTTTGGAGGACGACGATTTCGAAACGTTTTCCACAAAGCTCGTTAAACGAATTTATAGCCGGTTCCAAAACAGTCTATGGCTTGGAACTGTTTACACCTATATTAAAATTTTCGCATCATTTTTATATTTGTGTAGTGGTAGTTAAGACGGAGTAACTACGCGCTTACAAATAAGCAGCTTTCAGTTTTCAAAGGAAGGTTATTATATTTTTGATGTTTGTGTTATTGTCTTGCATATTGTTATTAAATATGAAACGGCATCAGCCCAACTTCCGAATGATAATTCTTCCAGCCATGGTTCCAGTTTTTATCGATGTTTAAACTCTTTCATTTTGGGTTTCTTAGTGTTCCTTTCAACGTTGTTCATATTTATTATATGGTTATTTTCTTGCTTTGAGTACTTTGACATGACACTGAATGAGACAGTGCAAATCTCATTCCTTTGTCAATCCACCTTCAGTTTGAAGCCGCACGGAGGTATAGCAAGTGCTTTTCTCGGCTGAGGAGAGCCGCCATCTTGAAGGATGCCTTCAGAAGACGAGAGTCACGGTAGCAAGACCCACGAGGAGGAGACTAAGGATGAGTCCAAGAACGACGAAGACATCAATGAAAAGAAAGAAGAGGCCAATGATGAGTCTAAGGACGTCGAAGACAGTGAGAAAGAGACCAAGGATGAGTTTAAAGAGGCAGAAACGAAGCCTGGCATTCACCTTTACAACCCTGTAAGTCGGCGTCATCAAACACTCATGGTAACGCGCTTTGCATTTTCCGGTACGCCATCCTTATGTTAATTGACAGAGCTGTACCTTTCACCCTCACTAGTAGAATTGCTTTCTTGTTCTATTCGATTACATTATTTTTTACTTCAAGCAACGTTGATGAACGCTGTCTTGGCGATCAGTATTGAAAATATAGAAGCGACGAACAGTGAACGGCTTCCCCCGGAAAGTCTACGCCGAGTAGTTGTCATACGAGGGCACAGTGGCGAGGGTATGTATGCTAGTGTGTTTAGGTATTTGCGGAGCATGGTTTACGAGAATTACTACGCGAAATGAATTGTGATATCGAGCGAAGGTGGACACGAGAGAACAAAAAAATGGCTTGTCAATAAAATAATACATTTATTTAATTATTCAAATACCCTAAAGGTCCTCCGGGACGGGTACTACATTGGGGGGACACACGAAGCACTTTGATAACACTTTGCTCAAAATGAAAGGTGCAGAAAAGAGAGAAAGAAAAAAATATGGACACCATTTTTTTATGTACTCTTTTTCTGAACTTTTTTATTTCTACTAGCACGAATAACGAACTCTCAACCAACTCAGAGCTGTTGAAAAATCACAACGAATCAGGATTAATGCACCAGGAAGCTTATTGTTTTCAGTGCTACAAAATAACAAGGGACAGAGAACAACACAGTTGAGCCAGAAGTAAAACTTATGTTATCAGCAAGGGCAGGCTAGTCAGAAACCAGGTGTCCCGGCTAAATGTAACGAAGTTTCTAAAGAAGACAAAGCACTCTAGGCAAGTGAAACGAACTCAGTGTTGTTGAGAGTCGTGTGGCCTGTCTAAAGTATATCTTCTTTTCGTTTTGCAATGTTTGGTAGTGTTAGGATCAGGTAGCGTGGTCGGGCCACAGAAGGGACAAGGAAGGCCGGAGACGGGGTTATGAGGCGAAAACAAGGAAAACTTTATACAGACTATTTACAGGATTCACAAAAGAGCAAACAGTCAAGAATTAAACGTTCATAGCGTCGAGTGACTGGATGAGCCTTGTCGCCAGGGCCCAGAGCGTCCGTTCTCACGTAGGACGCTTGTTAAATACCTTAATGCTCCGCCCCTTCACAAGGTGGTGGCCGATTCAACACAAGGCACAGATCGGAAGAGTTACACCGCACTTAGCACGTGGAGGCCCCGTGGGAATGGGCAATGTCAGTGCACGTTAAAGAATCCCAGGTGGTCGAAGTTATCCAGAGCCCTTCACTACAGCTTCTCTCATAGCCTTAGCCGCGTTGGGACGTTAAATCCCATAAGTCAACCAAACCAACAAAATACTTTCTTCCTAAAATTGGTGCATCAAGCAGCCTTCTGTGCCCAACCTGCAGTGTTCGATGTCTTGAACACTTGAAAAACACAATGAGTATTTTCAATACTCACTGGAAGGCATTGCTAAGTACTTTAGGACTCCGCCAGGACGGCGCCCTGCGCTTGGAGCGTGTCCTTGGACACTGGAGGGATCGGCTTCGGCCACCCGTGGGGTGGCCGAAGTTTTCCGAAGTTACTAGTTTTCCTTAGGGGCACGGGTTTGATACACACCCTTTCATGTTTCTGTGTGTTTGTGAGTGGCTCCTAAAGGCTGGTTCACATGCAAGCGACTGAGCGATTGAGTGGCGCGTCGCAGCGAAAATTTCCAACATGTTCGAACCTTGCCGCTCATCGCCGCTGCAACTCAAAACAGGTTTTTCCGTCGCGGCGACAGGATTCGCTAGCATTTTCGCTTGCGTGTGAAACAGGCTTCATGGCTGCGCTTTAAAAATACCGCAGACTAGGTCACAAGACTCTGAAGAGCACTGAGTTGATTTCATTCACCAGGGACACTCCATCGTTTTAAAAAGTTGATGACATTTAGCGGTAGATTTGCATTTATATATCCAGGTTACGCTTATATACACACGCGGCTGCTTCTCTGTGCTTGAATCAGTGTGCTTGACGTTCTTGTGCTTACGCATACCTTGCCTAATGGAGGGTGCTTCCACAGGTACCAGCCTTAACGATACTGGAGTTCAGGTTAGCAAAGTTAGCATAGCAAAGAAACACATTTGCTTCGCAGTAATCAAGAATCAAGGCGCCAGACTCTCGCCGAAATGCCCCGTGATATGTTGTTTTCCTTCCTGCTTAACTTTCACTGGTTCATTCTGTTTCTTTTTTAGAAAACCCCAGTAGAACTGCACCTCCCAGGAGGCATCCAGAAGTTCAATGATGTTTTCATGGAAGCCACGTTCTTGAAGGACATGAAATCGTATGCTACTAAAATTTTTCTCCTTGGAACAGACATTTTAAGCTATGTGGCTTACGCGTATCACAAGGCCAGATGCACTTTTGCTGTAGTGCTCAAAGTAGTAGCGAACTCAACTACATCTCTTTTTGTTTATAAAACCGTATGCTTTGCAGATGTATTCCCTAAGAAAACATGCGAGACAGAAGTGGTAGTATTGTAACTTGAATAAAGGTAACAAATCTTGCTCTCAACTATTAGTATGTGTTAGCAGTATCGTCCGTAAGAAAAATAGTAACACTCTGTGCTGATGTGTTTGAAGTAGCGTGGATGCGAAGCTCTAGAGGAAGCGAAATTAGATTCAGCTGCTTTTAACCCCCCTTCTACTGTTAAGCATGCAACAATGACTCCGATTTCTGATGTCTCTCATTCATCTCTGCTGCACTCTAAACAAGAATACGGGAAGAGTGGCAGAAGCACCATTTATGAGGTAGTCCTAGGGAAATAAAGTTTTGTCAAGCACTTAACTGGCTCATTCTGAAGCGCACTGGAACCCTTGTTACGCAGTAATAGTGACATTACTTTGTAGTGGCGGCTGTCCTCGAATACTGCTTCAGGTTTTGTGGTTATTTAAAAACGCATAATAGGCCCCACTGTAAGGGCCAGTAAAAAGACAAATCTGTTGGAATGCAGTGCTTGTAGCAACTTCTAATGTGGTAGGTGGCTAAAATATTGCGTCATCATTGTGCCATTTTTCTGACTCGTATGTATAGAGTATGATGAATGTGACGAATAGCGGCCAGCTGTACTCACTGTGCGCGTACACTAAATCATGATGTAAACAAGAGTTAAAACAAGATGTTAACAGAGGCAACTCGCATGCAAGAACAGAACAATACAATTTCAAAAAGAGACAAAAAACACCACGCAGCATGCAGGCAACTGACAGGCACAACAAAGAGCACTTCGTTACTAGAAATGCAAACAAATAATCGGCTCTAGTCACAAAATATAGCCTGATATCGTTTTCAGGAAGAGAGTACTGATACGTTTCGCCGGTGTTAAAGTTATTGTTGCGAAAGCAACACTACGCTAGTCGCAGATCCATTTCGCAGAGCCGAGGAAAGGCCATACTGCGCATGCGCGAGGAGCAGTGACGTCACACGGCGCACAGCTGGCGCGCCGCCGCCGCGTTCGCCAGTTGCGCATGAGCAGTAGCGGTGCATAGCTAGCGTGCCGGGGCCGCCGCTGCCGCGCGCTCTCCAGCGCCTCTCTCTCTCCTCACCGATGAGCAGTAGCGGCGCACAGCTGGCGTGCCGGGGCAGCCGGCACGCCAGCTGTGCGTAGTGACGTCACTTCCTCCTCGCGAATGCACAGTATGGTCGTGCAAGAGCACGCCAAAACGGCGAGACTGTGGGCAATGTAGCTCACGCAACAATATATGGCTACGCGAAGATGTTGCTTTCGCAATCCTCCAGGTTTAAACAGAGCTAAAACACAGCCAATTTTTCAAAGTGTTGGTTATCTGGAACCCAAGGGTTTTTCCCCGTAATTAGTGCGGGTGCTGAGAATCGACCAAACATCAGTTGATCGGTTTAAAACAGGTCTTTCTTTTGTATTTAGTTTGGCTAGGCACAAAAGAAAATCAGCAGAAGAAAAAAAAGACTCTGGACGGAATATACGAGTAAGCGATAATCAAGCAACGCATTTACAGCAATAATTTTATACCGTAGAAACAAATATCCTGTACCCCGCCGTGGTGGCTGAGTGGTTACGGCGCTCGGCTGCTGGTCCGAAAAAAGCGGGTTCGATCCCGGCCGCGGCGGCTGAATTTCTTTGGAGGAGAAATTCTAGAGGCCCGTGTACTGTGCGATGTCAGTGCACGTAAAAGAACCCCAGGTGGTCGAAATTTCCGGAGCCCTCCACTACGGCGTCTCTCATAGCCTTAGTCGCTTTGGGACGTTAAACCCCATAAACCAACCAACCCAATATCCTGTGTGGGCAGTGTAACCGACTCCGGCGATAAGCCCGATCGCTTTTTTTAATCATCATTAACAGGTTGTTGAGATTTGTCTTCGACGCAGTTTCCCGGACCAAGTAATTA
>NC_143013.1:18703758-18723758 GCF_055824585.1 Amblyomma mixtum
CGTAGCAACAAAAGATGGTGATGTAGTGGCAGACCATCCACCGCGTATCCGTAAACCTGGCGTTGGTTCGTAACCTATAGCGGCAGCAAAAGTGTAAGGTTCTTGTAGCCGTTTGGACGTGTACAAGCGTAACCAGGCTAGGGTTCTGGGTTTTTTGAGGAACTGGTCTGTCAGACGAGGCCGTTGAACCGCTGTCATTCTGGTAACTGAATAGTAAGTCGAAAAGAACTGCAAGCCAGTGTAATAGTCGAGGAGAAACGAAGATGGTCAGGTGGTGCAACCCCTATCGGCAATCGGCTTAGGAAATGAGTGACAACTTGACTGTAGAAGACTGCTTACTGCGTCGTACGACCGATAGGGAATGCACTGATCCGCCATGAGCTCATACAGAGATCTACGCAATGTAGCGACTGGCAGTGTTTCTCAGCAATTTACACATCAGAGCTCTCTTCGTCTCATAGTTAAAGGTGCAGCGCTGCCACTCAGTACACCTGTTCGCACTGATCTTTTGTCAGCTCGCTCAAATTTTTTTATCGTCGATAAAAGTTAATAAAAACAAATAACAACTGATTCAAGCTGGGCAAGTGTTGAAAGCGCTGCGACCTTGATGATGAAAATATTGGTTCTTAGGGCACGGTTTGTAAGGCCGGATATTTCAATATTTAAATTTTTTTGCTACATGGCCCGTCCAGTTTCCGTTCCTAACACACGTAAGGCCTGTTCAGTTCATCCGAACTAATGATTTTTTTCCTGGTGAGCGCATAATTAACGCGACCACCCCGACGTTGTCGCGGAAGTGCAAAAATCGTATTCGAGCTCTGTGCTCTCCTGAGTAAAAGCCGACGGCTAACATAGGAAGGTAACCAACCTGGTTTTAAAGATCGTGAGAGACAAAACCACCATATAAAAGCTTTAGAAATGAAGCTCGACGCTGTCCATTTGCGGCGCATGACTGATTTCCTTCCTCAGCCCGCCCCGTACTTCCCACTGCACTGCACGCTTGTAACTAAACACGGTGCGATGACACCACTCTGCCGCTTCCCTTAGCGGTAGGTGCCGGCGACGGGGCTACTAGCAAGTTCTAGACTGCGGCTGTAGGTAGACTATGAAGTGGATTTCAACACACACACAATGACATGTGTCGTCGAGTGTGTTAAAGACAAGAGTTACACGTGCGTCTCCTAACGGCGATGCGAGTGCCAGCCACTGTGTGCGTGTGTGTGGACATCACCCATGATCATCCTTCATCATCATCATCCTTCATTCGCACTTTCCCCTTCCTCCCCTTCTCCTTCCCCAGAGCGGAGTAGCAGGCCAGGGCCATGTTACCACTGGCCGACCTCTCCTCCTTTTCCTTTAATTAACATTCCTTTCTATCTCTCTCTCTCTCTTTCTCTCTCTCCACACTCAACGCCTAAAGCTGTATATGCTATTGTAGAGAACGGTGAGTTCGAGCCAGGCTGCTTTCATTACCTGAATTTTCGCTCAGCCTAAAAGCTAGCTCTTTCAGCATCCTTCGGTAATTGGAATCCTTTGAATGCTTAAGGGAATCCTTTGAATGACTCGCCATAATTAGAGAAGTTCGTTCAATTCTTAGCCGGAAGGTCAGTGAACGAGTTTAGTGGGCCTTCGCGATAACTTACATTCGGAAACATTGGAGCGCTTAATTAAGCCATACACGAACGGCAAATTTTTAAATGTTATCGAGAACATAACTTTCAGGTATTACAGAGTGGGGCAGAAGGTCTTTCACGCTCAAAGTGCCAGTCCACTTTCACGTCGACCTTCCCTCGTCTTAAGACAGGAGAAAAAAAAAAGACAGGTGTAAGCATCGAGAGCGTATGCACATTTACTGAGGACAAGAGGACCGAGACACAGATTTACAACCAGTTAAATCTCAGATAAACGTACTTCAGGGCAGAAAAATGTAACTGAGCAAATAAGCGAACAACGAAGTGCCTAAAATTTAATAATCCCTTCAACGATAGCCCCGCTCTCTGTCGGGATCATGTGGTAAAAACAGGCAGCTTTATCGGCTGGTCCCAGTGCTAGGGAACTTACAAAGTTACACGATGTCTTTTTTTGTTGGGCTGCTCATACGATAGCACAGGCTCGTTCCCTGCCGCGGCGGCCGTATTTCGATGAAGGCGAAACAAAAATTCCCGTGGTAACACAATTACTTCAATGTTAGGAATAGTAGATACAAGAGAGATATGTGCACTGGTGCGCAGAAACAACTGAACATCTTATACTAGAATGTGGCGGTGTCCATTAGTATGTCGATGCAGGCACAGTCACTCTCCCTGAGGCCCTTGAGTTTAGAGATAACAAAGGTGATGTGAATTAACGTGCAGCAGCAGTCAGAAGAAAGCGGTTAGAACATTAGTGGTTAAGAAGCAGGGATCGTGTCGTCTTTTGTTTCTTCTACTACGTTCTGTGTTTCGCGCTGCTTTACGAAGAAGCTGATCTGTTCGCGGCTCTTCGGCTGGTCGGCTGTTCTGGGGTGAGATGCTTGGGAAAAGGGCCTGCGACCAAACTTTTGCGCAGGCAGGAAATTCTTTTAAAATCAGCAATTCTTCATCGCAATAAATCAGTTGTAAGTCCAGCGTTGTGGTGTGTGCCTTCTTTGTTCTTGTCTTGCGTCTATTTTCGCTGGTTCCCTTTCTATGGAGTATCATAACATAATATAATATCATAAAAATATACTATTTTTTGCATTGCCCATTGCTACCTAAAGCCATGAATCAAGGCTGGCAGTATATTAAAAAGTACCCCTTCCCCCCCCCTCCCCCCCCCCCCCCCCCCCGCAAAAATCTGTGGAAGAACACAGGTGAAGATGAAGCCATTAATTTAATTCCTGGAATTAAAGTAAAACAGTTAAATACATGTCTGTCGTATCCATTAGAGCTAAGCATAATATCAGGTATTAAGCAAGGATACCATCAAGATGAGCTTTACGTAGCACCAGGGCTGCTTGAAAGAACAGAGGACGGCCAGAGACAGGTGCACTTAACAGGCTAAAAATATGCTGTGCGCATAAAGCATTACGTCAACGAGGTCGCTGAAGCGGGTAAATTGCGTTTTCCAGGAACCATAATGGACAAGAGTCAAGAATCTATTACTTGGTTCAATCCCTTAGTGGCTCCGCAATGTGCCTTCTTAACGCCATAAATAAAAAACGGCTTGGCCAGTTATTCCGGTTGGAGCCCCGAGAGATAAATTCTCCGTTCTTTCCTTTACAGGTATCTTACACATGAAGCCGTGCATAAAAGCCATTTGAGTGCGCTCCACTCATCTTCCGTAAGGAGCCACGATATAAAGTGCACCTTTAAGTTGTCGCTTTTCTAGCCCGTTGTGTGCAAAGCCCTACCCACACAGGCTCAACGCGTTTCGAGCGATAACCATAAAAAAATTTTCAGCATCTTCTATCTTCATCGTTCCTCGACTGTCTTCACAGCTCGACTCCTGGGCTCTTTTACAGAATTATGCCGAAAATGAATTTTCCTTCTGTGACATTTCCCGATTCTTGCGCCCTTAAATGAATCTTGCGCACAATTTTTTTTTGTATATTTTTTTCCTGGGGCCCAAAAAGTCGAAATTATGAAATCTTCTTCGAAAGAAGAACAGCGCATACGTCTATCGAGCTCTTGAGCGCCAAGATTAGCTCTCTTATAAATACACCCTTAGAAGTAAACTTTCTATCCACCAGCGGTAATTTGTTTCTTAGAAAGAAAAAAAAGAAGACGCCTAGAAACACTCGTAGGAAGTAATTTTAGAATTTCCCGTAAATTACTACTGTCATACGCGAATTTTTATTTGTAAAGGGCATGCAAAGCTGAATTTTCAATCGCTCGCGGCAACAGTTAGTTATACAAATAATATACTCAGGGGACTGAATACTGGAGATTTTGGGCTTGCGTGTCGATATTGAAAAAAAAAAAACTTAAAAGGTCGTTGTTCCTGAGCAGAATTTACATTAAATCCGCGGTCGCGATTCTACCTTAAGTAATAAATTAATTAGCGCGTCTTCCGTACATCGTCAACGCTTTAAGTTGGAGTCAAATTTTGCCTGCAACATCTGCTCAGAGATCAGGAAAGATAAGCATACTGCAGAAAAGCAACGTCTCAAATCAATGTATATAACTAAGCTGCATCAGGCATCAACCTTTGTTAGAACGTGTAGTGCATAACATTTTCTTCTGGGAAACTTTTTGCTCATCAAATAGCAGCAGTTCTTTGCTGTATCCCTCTTCAATAAATCAACTCTTACAACCCATTCCATAAACTCAATAACAGCGCTCCTGCTATAGACATAACGATCACCATTTTAAGGCACGTGCCGAGGAGACACGAATAGATGCCGTTTACCGGATCTGCGTACTCCACTTCTGAGTTTAAAGTGCACATACTTTAAGAGCTTAACTTTTAGCTTCTACACTTGTGTGGGTGGAGCGCATCCAAGAGTGAACAAAAAGGAAAAATGTTAATACTGCTTCTCCGACTAAAGAGATCCGGAGTGGCTGAGCAGTTTTTTTTTTCTTCTAGTTTTGTGCCGCATACTGCGCTGGGAGAAATACTGGCGTGACACCAACCCTCTGGGCGGGTCTGTGAAATACGGCATTTCGCTTAGCAGCGTGGACGACGCTGCCGCTTTCTTGAGCGCCAGGAGTATCGTGTCGCCCCTGACGACAGCCCCTTTCGGGCCCATCATCTGAAGAGCGGGGTCCTTTGAAACCTTGAACAGTTTTCGCCTCCCTGCGCGTTTGAGCGACGCGGCCTCGATCAACGTTCACGCTGCGTTAAGTTTCCTTCAGTGCCGAATCAAAACTTTTCATGTCAACTCTTGGCAGAAATGGGAAAGTATGTTCACTCGAAAAAAAAAAAATGAGTCGGTACAGTTTTGCGAACATAGGGTTTCTGGCCGCCTACCAACATACGTAAAGCCGTAAACTTTTCCCTACGTTTCAACGTTTTATGATTGGGCGTGGATAATCACCTGCGCGGCCAACTTCTATTGAAAACTGGAGCGCAGTCGAGAAGCTCGCAAGTGCACCTGCGGCATAAAGTAGGCTAAGGTGAAATAAGGTTTTTTTTTTATATAACCACGCTGTTATTATGATTTTCATTTGAATTTAGTTATCTTGTGAGAACCAAAATGAGAAGCCCCCCCCCCCTTTTTTTTCACTTCCAACATGAACTTACTGCGGCCAAAAGATGCACTCAAAACTGGTGCAAAAGACAGAATGAGGAGAGAAGAAAGAAGAATGCAGAAAGATAGAAATAATAAATGAAGAAAGAAGGAAGGCAGGAAGGAAGGAAGGAAGGAAGGAAGGAAGGAAGAGAAGAAAGAAAGAAGGAAAGAAAAAATAGATAAAGAAAGAAAGAAAGAAATAAGGAAAGGAAGAAAGAAAGAAAGAAAGAGAGAAAGAGAGAAAGAAAGAAAGAAAGAAAGAAAGAAAGAAAGAAGGAAGGAAGGAAGGAAAGAAAGAAAGAAAGAAAGAGAGGAAGAAAGAAAGAAAGAAAGAAAGAAAGGAAGGAAGGAAGAAAGAAAGAAAGAAAGAAAGAAAGAAAGAAAGAAAGAAAGAAGGAAAGAAAGAATGAAAGAAAGAAAGAAAGAAAGAAAGAAGGAAAGAAAGAAAGAAAGAAGGAAAGAAAGAAAGAAAGAGAGAAAGAAAGAAAGAAAGAAAGAAAGAAAGAAAGAAAGAAAGAAAGAAAGAAAGAAAGAAAGAAAGAAAGAAAGAAAGAAAGAAAGAAAGAAAGAAAGAAAGAAAGAAAGAAGTTATGTTTTAATTCCCTCTCGTATACTACAGTCGTTACTGGAAAATTTGAGCAGCATTCAAATTTTCTACCAACGACTGTTTCTGTCGTAAGCTAATGCACCACAGTGTGTGCAAGAGTATCTATGCCGGCCCTCTCTACTCCTCGAAGCCTAGGATTTTACTCTTTTGAATGCTTCCTCTTTTCAGTGTTTTGAATGTTTATTCTTTTCGGAAAAAAAATATGTTTATTCTTCGCAAAGTTTATTCTTTTCGGTACAAATTGAATTCTGTATCTGCTATTATCAGTATACATTACTGCACACATAATTTCTAAAGCAGTGCTGCAGATTTACTCTGATTTGTGATCTTTTATGTTCGTGTTTGCAAACTGCAAGACCGCTCCTCCAGCTGCACTCACGCGAAGACAAGACCCAGTCAAGCCGTCAGTTACCTCTTGTCTTGCCTCGTGCGCAATAGCTCTATATTGTCCGAAGGAGCAAATGAAAAGTGAACAAATAAAAACCTACATAAGCCTATAAAAAGGGGAAGGAGGCATATTTAATCGCATTTGAGAGGATTCAAAACAAATTTAGGCTGCCGTGCCAGCTCGACGACTGTCTGCATTCCTGTGGCGGCGAGTTTTCATTTCGTAAGCGTTTTAGCTTAGAGGATTAAAAGACGATGGATTGGCTGCCATGTTAAACAAAGCGGGTGTGCGATTTTCAGGGTATAAGCTGAAAGCGCCAAGAAGGCCGAGAGGCTCTGAAAGCGAAAGAACAATCGCGAAACTGAAATTTGGCACTTTTCGGATTAAGCATTTTAGTGGGACGCTAATCTTCTCCGCGACAACAACACACTGTGTCTTGTCACTTCTTCCCTCCTTGTGCATGGGCGCTGTTTTAACTTTATTGTCATCTACCACTCTTATAGTTTGTTTTAAGCTAAAGAGAAAACAGGAATATCCCGGTTAAAGATGCGTGTGCCCCAGAGAGACGTAATATGCGTGTTCTTTCGTGCGTTTCTCTATTTTTGGCCTTGTCTTATATCCACTTATGGCGATGCAGTAATCACTCAGCCGCCGTTCCTAACGGACTGACAAGTGATACGAACGATTTCGTTAACGCATTTCGAGGGACTAGTTACATTCATTTTGCGTTTCGTGGCAATACTACAAGAAATGTTCGACAATAAGCGGTGCTATACATGTGCGAAGTAACGTCGGCCGGCTGTACTCAACCTATTCCAGTAAAATGCAACAATTTGGCAAGGAAAGTACAAGAAAGCCGCAGGTGAATGAACTTCCATAGAATGAAGTTCCCGTCTGTTATGTTTTACGGCAAAAAATATAACAGTGAAGAATTTCTCAATTAATCGATGCAGTCATTTCTCGTTGTATATAACCGGCGCTCACCCATGGGGCAGAAACGTTGAGGCTAACGAAAAGGATTCACCTTAGGTTTCAAAAACAACGCAGCTAGCTATGAAAAGAAAAATGATTAAGAGACTGGATGTGGGAAGAGTGGATGAGGGAACAAGCGTGGGTTAATGGCATCCTAGTCGAAATCAAGAGGAATAAACGGTCTTCGGAAGGGCATGTAATGCGAATGCAAGATAACCGCAAGTTTTTAAGTGTAACGGAATGGCTTCCAAGAGAAGGCAAACGTAGCAGGGGGCGGCATAAAGTTAGGTGGGAGGATGAGATTAAGTAGTTTGCGGGAATAGGGTTGCCTCAGCTGGCAAAGGAGAGGGTTAATTGGAGAGACATGGAAGAGACCTTTTCCCTGCAATGGGCGTTGTCAGGCTGATGATGATGATGATTTCTCGTCATCGTTGAGTGGTGACCTCCTGATACCACCTCCGCGAGCCCCCTGCATCAAGCCATGATGTGATGCGATCTGTGCCTCAAGTAGACCCAACGAAGGAAGCTGCATTCATGAATAAATAGTGATACATGTTACGAACTCCGAAAATCCGCTTGATGCAGTGCCAACACAGCGTGAAGCCTTCATAGGTTTGGCATTCCACAATGCTACAGATGACGCCAATTAGATCAAATATCGCTTAACCGACAACAAGGTCCTGATCGTGACTTTCAGTTCAAACCCACCGCTAGCTAGGCCCGTCCCCGTGAATGCCTAGCCCTGCTGCACTGCAGCCATCGTATGTGCTACCCGTCTTTATGCAATGATGATAGAAACCTTCAATACAATTCTAGTTACGAGTATAAGCGAAAAAATATTGCTGGAGGTCGGCCAATTATCTTTTTCAAGATTAACCTATTCCAAAAAATTAAGAAAGGCGTACACGCACGTGTAAAAATCCTCCTCATTGACTTCGATAGCCAATGCAATAGTGTAAAAGCCATTACAAAATCTAGTAGATAATTGGTGCTAGTCCACATGTACAGGTGCGGCCTACCGTAACTCGCCCACCGAGACCGAGATCAAGAACTAAAATTTTCAAAGTAAAATTATGAAATTAAAAACATCACAGAGATCATTGAAGGTATATCCAACTGCTGCCGCGGCGTTCAGACATAAGGTTTCATGACCGAAATTACTTTTTTTTTTTCACCTTGATATACGGCCCAAGTATTACTAAGCAATGACAGTTTTATGAACCGGTGGGATTGCTGTAGCAGAAACCCGGACACATTTTTCTCGGACTCGAAAACTGTGATTTGCAGGCCGCGAACGTACTTCCGCATTCAAATTGCGGGATAAAGGCTCTCGACACAGAATCAGGCCAGCCAAGCTCCAGCACAGTTGCTTACGTGTCCACATTTTCATCAGCAGCTATCCAATGACGTGCTTTATTTTGCTTCATTTTTTGCTCAGTGCCCACTCCTTGGAACGAGTCGGTGAATTTGTGCGGACTCATAAGTGCTCTTTTCTTGATGAACAGCACATGTACCTCTCGCTTTCTAGGAGGATCGCATTTGTGAAGAGCCGCAAGGTTGATTTATCGCTTGACTGCGCATGATTCATTCTTCCCCCATGTTTTCTTTTCTTTTTTTTGTCGTCAGCTTCCTTGGTTCTCTCCGTCCACGAAGTCCGTGCGACGATCGGCGAGAAAGCGATGAGGACACCCTTAAGTGCCCCGCTAAACGTAATTACCGCTGGGGGCAATGAGTAACTTGATTGTTGCCAGGGGTGAAGCGCTGGTGCTGCGTCAAGGAACTTAGCGCTGAACGCCTTACCGGACAAGCGCATTTTGCGGACACTGCGGAAACTCTCTTGGTTTTTTGTGTGGCAGGTCAGGCCGCACAGTCGCAGCAGCCTCCTTTCGTTTATATTCGCTGTGCCAGAGGCTGGATTACGCGCCTTAATTTGGCACTGCGTCGTCTTTCGCCGTCGGCTTCTTTGTGTTAATGCGTTGTGTCCTCGGTATTCGTGTCTATGTCCGTTCCCGAAAGAGTGACGCTATCGTGCGTATGATATCTACGCTACCGACGTGGTTTATGGCTGTTATTGCTGTTTCGCACAAAGCGTGTACTGCAAGATAAGAGCATCCGCCTCGCATTCGGGAGGTGCTGGGTTCGATCCCCAGTGCCGCCTGGTCTGGTACCCATCAGTTTTCTAATGGATACAAGATTTCCCCCGGCCTGGTGCTCGGCTCTTCCGTGGTGAGATGCTTGGGAAAAGGGCCTTGCACCTAACGTTTCTCCCCGGAAATGCTGAGCACTAGGCCGGGGGAACACTTGCACCCATTACAAACCCGATGACTATACACGGTGGCACTGGGGATCGAACCGAGCACCTCCCGATAGCGAGGCGGATGCACTACCACAAGACCACCACTTTCCTGCATTTAAGAAATATTACCAGAACCAAGGAATCCCAGATGTTGCTGCAGCTAAAAATCCGTGGACCGCAAACGTGTTTTATAAGCACCATTTTAGCCCGTCAATGGAAAATTTCCCCATGTACAAACCACAGCGCGTGGCGGCTCAAACTTGACACACGATAGAGGAGAACCAGGGCAGCGTCGTTTCAGAATGTATGCTCTCAAGCTATGTCACGAGCGAGAGCTTCTCAAAAAAGTGTAATTTAGTTCTCGAAAGGCAACAAGAAAAAAAAAATCAATGCCCTATAATTTCCTTGCTTTTTCAGTTGTCTGTCCCTACTTAGAGTACTAAAAAAATACTTTCCGCAAAAATTTTGAACTTACTATGACATCTACATCTACCATGAGTTCACTCGACGCACCAGTGTTTGCAGGCTGCGCAGAAGGCAGCTAACTAAAGAGCACTGGAAGAGCTCAGAAATGAAAATCCTTGCGGTCACACACTCTCCCCCTGTTTTCACTTCTCCTTTGTCTCCAAGCAGGGCACGGGTCGAAAGGTTCTTCGCAGCGAACAGCCGCGGAAGGCGCCATTGGAGCTCCGGCGTTCAGTTCGCGGAGAATGTAATGGGAGCGAGAAAATAACCAGAAACTTGTCAGAACAATACAGTGATCACCATTATTTGTTACTTGCGGAGCTAACAAAAAAAATGCAGTGTCAAGACCACTTCGGTGTTGCTTTCTTACGACGGACCTCGTAACAATGGGCAGAGGGATGGCGCTTGCGAAGAAAAGCACAAAGAGTAGAACGGAAGACCGGAGGCATAATGGGGATCCCGCGTTGTTCTCCCGGCGTGTTTGGGTACTATCCGATGCTTCTGCCGCGTGAAGGGGTCCCAGTGTCTGGCCAGCAGCGATAAAGTAGTCCGAAAGGGCGCCCACGAAGGCAAAAAAGGATGCCTGCTGACATCATTCCTGACTTAAGAAACAAAGAGAATGGCCGAGTGGCTGCAGAACATAACGTGATAGGCCGCTATGTTCAGCGGCACTGGTTGGGATCTGTCTTGAGTTCCCGAATCTACTGCAGCTAAATATAGCTGTGCAGAGGATTGGATAGTTGCCCGCGCTGCAGGTATTTTATAATATGCGCTCGAAAAGTTTCTTTTAAAGCACCTCAATCAGTATGATGTGCTGACGTGTTCGCTGTGTTTACGATCATAAACGCAATGCGCGAAAGCTGCGATAGTAGTTGAGTTTAGCCTCACTGGTTATTGATGTTTATCCTCTAATAAATGTTTTTACTCTATGCCGAGGCTTCACACACGTGGCAGAATATTTCTAGAGGGGGAGGTGGGGGGCGCTATTGGAGCGTGGAGGTGGGATGGGGGTGTGGGTCCATGTTATTGGGTGGGTAGCCCACTAACTAGAGGGGTGGGGTGGGCACGTGGCTTGTGGGTGGTGGTCCTAAGAGGTAAAGGCTTCACTTAACCAGGCTTCACAGAGACAACGCTGGCATTTTCGCCAAGTGCCATTAGTACTCCTATCAGAGTAACACCGCACATGCGTGCTTTGCTGTGCGGCAGAACAAAGGAGAAAAGCTCTCCGTCATCCAGGCCCTTCCGAGCTGACGCTAAGAGCAGGGTTTAGCGCATCACGTACCTAACCTCCTCCTGTCAGGATAAACAGCCTCTAACTGCAAACGATGGCCTCTGTTTCCCTTCCACTCGCTGGGCCATTAGTCTCGCTTGGCTGATTTCCGCAGTGCCCGAAGCACGTCCCCTGCGAACGTGAGTGGCGAACTGCACCGATCGGAGGATGCTGCCAGCGAGCGTTCCGCTATCGATATCAAGCCATGAGGGTGTTCCAGTGATGAAGACCAGCTTACGCAATATATGACAGCTTACAGAGCCCATCCAAACCTATCTAGTCTGCAGCAGTCCCCTTCGAAGCGTGGAGCAAATAATTTGATATCAGAGATTATGGCTCATTGTGCTATCGAATATTTCTATCTCTCATGCTCTGCTCACAGTACAAAGTGCCTAAGATGCGCAAATTGATTCACCAATTTTGGCACCAGAACGTCTAAATTGCAGCTCTATGAATAAATCGTGGGAGGGAACAGCGCGAAACAAAACGACAGACAAAGCAAGAGGACACAAAGACGAGCGCTGACTCGAAACTGAATTTTTTATTGAAAAACGAAAACATATATACATCACAATCAAGTGAACAAACAGAGCAACGAGCATTGGTCTAGCGGAATCAAGACCATCAAACGCACAATATGCCACGTGGTGAACTCCGAACAAAAGCAGCCCTGAGAACCGAAATGAAGCAAGTCACGAATTATCTAAAAACGATACTTCTTTGTCAACTAATGCCAAAGAAGGCTGGCTCACTGTGATTCTTTCTTCCGTATGAAATAAGCTTCCATAATCTCCCTTGTCAATTTATCCCGGTGTCTAAACAAAATTTTAGTTTTTGTGACCAAAGGGCGGCACTTTTTCTGTTTTTTATCATTTTCCTTCCCACACTCGCGGCAATGATCTTTCAGATGAGAGTATCTGGTGTCTGATAGTGAATTAAGATGTTCCCTCAGGCGAACATTAATACATCGGCCTGTCTGACCAATGTATACTTTTTTGCACGAGAGTGGAAGCTCGTAGACTACAGAGCATGCGCATTCCACCAACGGTGACCTGTGAGTAACACGGCATTTAAATGGACTAACTCCTAATACATTTTCGCTACGGTTTCTGATGGCCCGGCAAAGCCCGCTCAACTTACAAGGTGCCGAAAAAACAACTTCGACTTCAAACCTACCAGCTAAATTTTTTAGATTATGGGCTACTTTGTGAATGTAGGGGATGACTGCCCTTTTCTTACATGCCTTGTCCCTCTTTGACTTGACGAAATCCGTCCTCACCAGCCGCACCAACTTTTCGCACGTTGCCGAAATAACCGAATCAGGGTACCCTGCGGTTTTCAGCCTGCTGACCTGTAACAATACACTCTCTTCAATCCGGTGAAAACAAGAATTCTGTAAGCTCGAGCGGAGGGCAGACGCAGCTATTCCATTTTTTACATTTTTTTTAATGTCCGGAAGAATAGTGCTGAATGTACGGACATTCCAGAATAGTGCTGAATGTCCGGAATAGTGCTGAAGAATAGTGAAGAATGTCCGGAAGAATAATGCTGGACTAAGGAAGTCATGGTAAGTTTTTATTGAAATAAATGTGGAAGTATTTGGCACATTCTTTCGATTTTATTTAGGTGAGAACACGTGAAACACTGCCTGGTGTGAACTGGCGCTAGAATGCGAGAGTGCTCGATAAAGAAGAATGTACCTCTGGGTTCGATTACACAAGTGCAGGCGGCGAGAACCTCAGAGCAGCAACATAAAGTGCGGCAGATGGTGATGACATATGTGTGGAGGAGGCAGTGAAGTCTGATGACGTGGCGTGCAAGGACTTCTGCAGCATGGATGATGGATAGACGTTGCTGGGATGCCCGGTAATTACTGAGCTCAGAGCACTTTGAGTTATATTTTTGGCCATAGCACGCATGCCTCAGTAACCCCAACTATCTCAAAAAGGCCTCGTTTCTTGCTTAAGTAAGCTGCCCACGTTACAGAATTTCACGGAGCTGAAAACCACCACAATTATCGCTTTCATCGCAACACAGGTCGATCGGTGCTGCGTTGGAGATTAACTATTAGCCGAACGTAAAGATTGCAAAAGATAATCAAGTATTTATTTTTTTTGCGTCACAAATGCAGCAGCCGATTTAATTTTGCTCACTCCGGGGACCGTATCCTCATTAGTAAAAGCTGGACATGTACCGTCTTTGCAAAAGTAACCAATCAACGGGTTTTGTTCCTTAGCTGTGTAGAAGGGCACTTATGGCAGCCTTAATCTCAAAATCTGTAAGGTAACGAGAACCGCTGTACTCGCCTTTCTGTACATTTCGGTCCGTAGGACAGCCATAAGGGCGCCAGAATACAGCTGAAAAGCAAGACCCCTTGTTTGGCACACTATCGTCGGTCACTAATGGCTGGCAACAAGCCGATAATGATATGAACGAGTAAGTCACAGTTTCCAGTCAGTGAATCCGCTTCAAAAAGATGCGTTTTAGAGACTCATTCCTCGTGGAGTATGTTAATTTGGCTCTTGGATAGCAACGAAGGAGTTGCACAGATGCCATCCTCTTCTTGGCCACCAGTGCCTCCGAAAAGATTGCTGTATATTTGTCCAGTCTGAGGATACAATACAGAAGAATAGCTTGGTGAATTCAGGCTAAGACGACAAAAGCAGCCCGCACTTCTTTCATTTCATTTTATTTATTGTTAGTTTTTTGTGTACAGGAAGCTAAAGGATCAGGGACAAAAGGTACTGTGTACCTGACTAGGTCCCTAAACCCTTACTTTGTTCGGAAACTGCAATTTTCAGAAAAAAATACAAACTTCCAACCTAGGGAATTCAGATGCAGCAACTACAAATATAGCAACTTCAAACGAAAGCCGGGTTACCTCGTGACCGCCAAGGATCTTCGAGGCGTCTATTTAATGAAGATATTTGCTCCAGCCACCCATAGTCGCTGTTGTGTATTCTATAACGCCTTAATACTGGTTATAGTGCTATGGATGTATTTCAGAGTGTTCTGTATCCCTGGTTACGTCAGCGTTATCAAAATACGGGTTGTATTAAAAAGAATGAAAGCAAAACTAGAACAAATCAGATCGCGCGAATGTTGTGTCAAATAGAAACATTTTTAGTCTGTCTCTTTCGATTCTTACACTTTTGCTTGCCTATCTCTTTCGGTTCTTCTACTTTTAAAAAGAAGGGTCGGTTTTTCTCAATAAGAAGCGAGTCGCTTTTTGTTCAATATAAACACACGGCAATAAAATATTGGTTAGTCGTGCTATTGCAATGCCTTTCTGTGTGATAAGACAACTGACTATGGTATATGATCGCCCGTCGACGTGAAATGGTCCATTATTCCTTTTGCGTCGCCTGTGAAGTAATAGTACGCAGGTGTGGTCAACCATGCCTGGCGAGTAGCGGCTAAGAACACTCAAAGGAGGACCACAAAAGTTATACTGACCACTGTCCCAATGACATGAGACTGAGTAGAAATAACCCGCTAAAAACAGACCCGAGGCGACCGCAGAAAGGCCTTGCCGGCAAGCGAGGCAGCTGGCAGTGAAGCGGCCCTTCCAAACTCGAGCGACGAACAACCAGAGACTGCTCCGTATGTCATCGCTTGTACGGCGAAACGTGTGCTGGAAGCAGCAGCGGCCTGTTTACCGAACAGCGTGTTGACAAAGGACTCGGCCGCTTGCGGCGTCCGTTGAGACGTCACTGGTGGTCTTGAACGTCTCCCCCTTCCCTTCTTCCACACACGCTCACTCGGCCTCGAGGCATTTCTGTGAACGCCACGCTTACCACCAATGCGCTGGTTGGCCAGGGATCGCACACAGTCGACTGCGATCGGCAAGCGCACTTTATGCAATATCTGTGATTGAGCACGTGTGATTCTTTCTGTTGCCTAACTTCGTATGACTAGCAGTCATAATTACTGCACCACTGGCTATCCCCTGTGTAAGGTTCGATTGTTACTAACCACTCACCTCTTCGAACACAACCTGGCTTAAGGGGTATGCAGACACAATGTTCCTGAATAACAGCGCGAACTTGGACGAGGAAGTAGATTCTAAATGCAGTTTTAGTAGGTCTAAAAACCCTCTTATGGAGATGCCTGCCTCATTTTGGTACACCACTATGCCGTGCTTCTTTACTTTCACTCTTTACTTTTACTACCTGGAATGACAATAATTTCGTGCAAAGCCAAGGCGTTTGCGTTGTTTCCGCATTAGCGAAGGTGGTCAGTGACCTATACTTAGCCGAACAAGGGCACAGTGCTCAAAGAACAATTGAGAGGTTCCAAGGTTGTAGATTACTTCTGATATGTTGACGGTTTACTTGTCATGCTAGACACGTGATTCTCGTGGTTCGTGATTTCAATGTTGTCTTCTCACAAATCCAAGGTATTTTCGTTCAGAGCTGTTTTCCTCTGAAATTAACTAGGGAATTGCCTCAAAATGAGTCCATCAAATTTCTGGACCTGAAACTCTGTTTTAAGAAGAACCATACTCGCTGATCGTACGAACCGCGTGGGAACAAACCATTGCTTCATTTTTCTTCGTGTCATTCCAAACCGGTAAAACGTTTCGTAGCTAAGTCGTGCTTCACCAATGCGTTAATTAAATCTTTCATACACTCATTACAAGTTTAAATCGTTAAACCTATCGTCTCTTGAGGGCTATTTATCTTAAAACATCTCATTACATTTATATCAGAATCTATTCTTCGAAATTTGAACGCAAAAGAAAAGCCGGCTGATTCCGTTAACAGGCAAAAAGAAAAGACCACCATGGTCCCCTACATTCATCGCTTCGCACACAGGCTGAAAAAGATTGGTAAACGCGCAGAAGTTAGGGTTGTCTACTCGGCTCCTGATAAGCTAGGCAAGATATGTAAAAAAGTTTACTCACAACACGTCGCACAAGAATGTACCGCTAATCACGAGAACCGTTTCGTGGCTTGCCAAGAAGATGTCGTCTATGTCATCCCACTTTCCTGCGGCAACCGATATGTTGGCCAGACGGGCAGATGCCTTAACGAACTTTCGATACAGGTGTCCATGGTAGAGAGAGGGTGTGGTTGATGGTCCTTTGCGATAACAAAAATGAACAAGGGAGGGGAAAACCTCAGGTTGCTTGAGCCAACGTTTCGACAAGGGGACTTGTCTTCGTCTGGGCAAGGCGTTCATCATTGGCAGGGATTAAATAGGGCCTTCGCTCCGAGAAGGAAGGCCCCGGGGTTGGGGAAGGAAAGTGGTGTGAGAGGGGATGGTGTCAGGAAGGGGAGGGAGGTGAACCTTGATTCGTTAAGCTGCAATAGTGGAAAAACTTATATCCGGGGGGGGGGGGGGGGTGTAATGAACAAAGGCTTTGAAGGGGCTGCGACGGGGGGAGGCGCTGTAGGACCTGAAAAAGGGGGCGCTCCTATCCATCCATCCATCCATCCATCCAACTCAGATAAGAGGATTAGTCAGCGTGGTACAGGGAAATGAGAAGAAGGCAAACAACATAGGCTGGCACTGGAAGGCGGGGCATTTCCAAGGAAGGACAAGGCAGGGGGGGGGGGGGGGGGGGGGGGGAATGGCTCGAGTTCAGAGAAAGCCAAAAAGGTGGGGCGGAGGGGGGTAACAGGAATGTCATGGTTTCCGAGATGTGATAATAGGGGATTAGGAGGAAAAAAAAATGGGGGGGGGGGGGGGGGGTGAGTCACAGGGAGACGGTGAGAAGGCCGGAAATGTGGTGGAAGATATGACTTGGGAAGGGTGCAAAGAGCGATAGTATACTCGGAAGTACTTGTATTTGGCCGTGTTGGGGGGGGGGGGGGGGGGGGGGGAATGGCTCGAGTTCAGAGAAAGCCAAAAAGGTGGGGCGGAGGGGGTAACAGGAATGTCATGGTTTCCGAGATGTGATAATAGGGGATTAGGAGGAAAAAAAAATGGGGGGGGGGGGGGGGGGTGAGTCACAGGGAGACGGTGAGAAGGCCGGAAATGTGGTGGAAGATATGACGTGGGAAGGGTGCAAAGAGCGATAGTATACTCGGAAGTACTTGTATTTGGCCGTGTTGGGGGGGGGGGAATGGCTCGAGTTCAGAGAAAGCCAAAAAGGTGGGGCGGAGGGGGTAACAGGAATGTCATGGTTTCCGAGAACTGATACAGGTGAAATTCTAGAGGCCCGTGTACTGTGCGATGTCAGAGCACGTTAAAGAACTGCAGGTGGTCGAAATTTCCGGAGCCCTTCACTACGGCATCCCTCATATCCTGAGTCACTTTGTGATGTTAAACCCCTATAAATCAAATCAACCTTAACGAACGGCTCAAACAAAACAACAACAACGTGCATAACACCCTGAAAGGGCATCCAGGCATTCATTGCAGAGATTGTGAGAGGGGGAATTGCCAGCCAGGCTTCAAGAAAACCAAGGTGAAAAGTAAGCACCAAAATCAGCTAACGCGGGGAATCAATGAAGCAGAACAAATCGCCTGGTCAGCATAAACTTTTGTCAGCAGCCCCTCTTTGGCACTTTCATCTAAAGAATTGCACTTTTTAACGACATGCAAGTGACATAGCGTTTGGCTCCTTGAGTACCACCATTGAGCTTGTATGATTGAGTGTGTTGGTTTCCTTTGTTGTTTGGTGACCACCTATTTATTACCATGGTCTAAGCAACAAAAATTTCAGCTGCAAGGCAGCGCCCGTCTACGTGTCTTCCTTCAGTCCTCGTTCAAGTTCATGCTGTTATTCAGGAAAATGTCGTACCAACTTGCCCAAGCATCCCCTTTAACGTCAGACACAGTGCTTTTGTGTGTTCTTTTTTCTGCTTTGAAATAAGCCTCCTGGCCTAGTAATCATTAAAGTGAGCTGAAAACACCACTGCGCACGAGTAATATCAATTACAAATGCCGATACTTTCGGTCTCGGCCGGTGCCAGCGCTTAAGCCTACCTTGACGTAACGGTCGACCGGCCAACCTGGGCTACCCCATTTTTGGTCACATCCACATAGCAAGCAAGTAGCGGTTGTTTCTGTCAAAAGCATGGTTTCGGCGACGTCACAATAATTGGGGCAAATTCACCTTGACGTCACTCAATGCGGATGAAAATCCGAGCGGCTTTGCCCTGCAGTGGGCGTGGTCTGGCTGATGATGACGATGATGAAGTTCCACTCAACCAGCGCCTCCGCATAGAGGAGGCGCTGACTCAACGCCTGCGAGTGAAACTTGCTAGAAGGCACTTTCTTACCCCCATAAAACAAAACATGTCTTTTGTTTGCGTTCGAAATGTTGTGTCTTTACTTTTTTTAGGGATAGAAGAAGGGAATATATTGTTGTTTTTTTTTTAACATTCAGCGGCACTTCACGAGTTGACACGGCTAGTAGTTTACTCACTTTTGCACGAAGAATAACATTGGGAGGGCAGACACCCATGTGAAAAGAGAAGCTAACTGTAATTGCTTTGCTCGCGCACTGATACAGAAAAGTTAAATAAAGCTGTCAAGGCAAGGAAGCAAATTTACTTGCACATAACTACAGACGACAGTACTGTGACATTAATCTATTCCGGAGGAAATACTTTGTGCTGCAACGCTGCTAAACAGATAGAATTATCCCACAGCTTCAATTCATGCTAAAAATTGTAAAAAATTCGGTAATTAGTAGCTTCACCCCAGCAGGCGCCGGTTTCAGCGATATAGGCAAAAATTTCGTTTTCTTCGTCAACTGTCTTTAGAAGCTAGAAAAAAAAGAGAAAGAATAAATGTGCTTTGTATCAACCCTCCAGAGCTTAAATGAACACTGTAACGGTCTGGCAGATTCATACGATATATTGAGCAATGCACTGCTCTTCAGATAGGATTGCTATAAAACCACGCACACGAAAACAAAGATTTCTGTTGTGTCAATATAAAGCTTTGACTGGCTACACCTTGGATGCCACTGTTCTTGTGGAGCTGAGAACGAAAATTTTCGTTTTTTTTTTTTGTAGCGTTGAGTTAGCAGTCCAGAAAGCGAGGAGCTTTTTTCGAATCTGTCCATTACATAGTGTCATTGGTCAGGACGGCTCAAGGAAGAAAGAGAAAACTTTATTGCACTCTAATGCTTCTTCTTTCTGCAGTTTTTGGGCACCTTCATAGACGTTCTCTCCTTGGTTCTATCCCCAGGGGCCTTCTCTGTCGACCTCGTCACTGCTAATCAATGGTCGGTTGCCCTCAGTCCAGGGCTCTGCTGGCCACTGCCGCCCATTGAGCTCGCCTGAAGGAATTTTCGTGTTAGCAAGGCCAGCAGTCCAAATGTGTGCGCCAAATAAAAACGGTCACTACCGCTGGGCGTCGTATTAAAGAATGCGCTGAAATGCCCAGTGAGAACACAGTCTCTTCTCCGTCCAAGCCAGTTAATGCGATCTGACCAAGGCGTCCATCGTTTCACAAAGACGCAAGGAGGACGAAGACCCCAAAGCCTTTTTGTAGACCATGGGTTCAGTATTTTGCCTTTTGTTTTCGGCTTCTAGATAACGATGACATGCGTCACACTGCACTGACAGTGCTCCCGAAAGTTGTGCAACGACCAGGCATCCTCAGCTCCCGCTCTTTCTTTGGGATTGGCGTTTGTGAGTCCGCGAACATCAAGCGACGTCATTTTTTTTTATTTCCTCAGCACCTTGGTTGGAACAGCTCATTCATTTTTTTACGCTTCAGAGAATTCTATCACAGTTTGGACCTGGCTCACGATAAGCAGCCCCTCGGTAACGCCCTCGGTTATTGCTCTAAACTTTAGTAACTTTGCTTGGCTCACATGCACATGGACAACCAGAACTAGTACGCTCA